>NC_046660.1:136677338-136683593 GCF_010883055.1 Belonocnema kinseyi
AGGGTGTCTGAAAAGTCCCGGTAGGGTTTTATATTTCCTCAGGTAAAATATTTTTTAAACAAGTGAAGGTCATTCCTGAAGTAAATTTCAACGAGGAATTCAATGGTGACCTTCATTTTGAGCTTGAAGATGACCTTCATGGCTTTTTGAGGGTCAACTTTGTTTTTTTAAATGGAAACTCCCTTTTTTTACATATGCAATCGATAAAACGGGAAATTCTACGTTCAGATACGTACGCAAGTCATAGGTCAATTGTAACATTCAAGTTCAGTTAGAGATTATTTGAAATTAAGAAAGTTTTCCAAGAGGTCAGTGTAATTCCTGAAGTAAATTTCAACAAGAAATTCAATGGTGACCTTAATTTTAAGCTTGAAGTTGACCTTCGTGGCTTTTTGAAGGTCAACTTTGTTTTTTGAAATGGAAACCCTTTTTTTATATCTGCAATCGATAGAGCGACAAATTTTACGTTCAGGTATGTACCCAAGTCATAGGTCTATTGTAACGTTCAAGGTCATTTAGAGGTTATTTTAAGTTAACAAAGTTTTCCAAGAGGTCAGTGTAATTCCTGAAGTAGATTTCAACGAGGAATTCAATGGCGACCTTAGTTTTGACCTTGAAGTTGACCCTAATGGCTTTTTGCAGGTCAACATTGTTTTTTTAAATGGAAACCCCCTTTTTACACCTGCAATCGATACAGCGGAAAATTCTACGTTCAGGTAAGTACTCCAGTCATAGGTAAATTGTAACGGTCAAGGTCAGTTAGAGGTTATTTAAAATTAACAAAATTTTCCAAGAGGTCAGTGTAATTCCTGAAGTAAATTTCAACGAGAAATTCATTGTTGACCTCTGTATTGATCTTGGTTACAGCGTTTTGAATATTTGTAAAATCATAAGGAAATTTTTCATTAAAAGTTCCAGGTGTCCTGGTGAGAGTTATGTACCTCCCCGAAGAGTTATACAGTCCTATGCCGTTTTTCGATACATAAGTCAATACCTAAGGCGCTACCATGAGTCCTATACTATTTTTTTAATACGAATATTACAAATCGAAACTAAATTTACGTATTACGAGTACATACTTACTATCTTTCGCTAAAAGATTATTATGGCGCAAGCTAAACTTTCGGAACGAGAGAGGGTATCTGTATTAATGATGCGTGGTTGGGGAGATCGAGTTCGATCTTATAATCAAGTTTGTTTGCTTTTTAATCGCACTTTTCGTAATGGAGAAGGGTTAAATCCTGTCTCAAAATCAACAATCGAAAGAACTGTAGGGCGCTTTATGAATCATGAATCTATCAATGACCTTCAGAGAACTGGTCGGCAAAAATCTGCCAGATCTGAGGAGATGCAGATGGAAATAGCCAAGCATTTGTTGAAAACCCACACCCTAGTTTCCGTCAAGCTAGTGATGAGCGTGATGTTGCTCCTGTGGCAGAGCGAAATATTTTAAAAAGCATTAATTTCCATCCTTACAAAGTTCATCTGGTACAAGAGCTCAATGAAGACGATCCTGATCGTCGGGTTGAATTTGTGAAATTATAATGGACGGAATTGATGGAGATCCTGTTTTCCTGTACAATACAGTATTTTTAGATGAATCTACTTACACTTTAAAAGGTGAAGTTAACAGGCAAAATTGTAGATATTGGTCCGACACAAATCCTGATTGGATGTTGGAGAGTCACACACAGTATCAACAAAAGATTAATGTTTGGGCCCCTATCTTGAATAATACATTAATAGGCCCTTTCTTCATCGACGGTAATCTCAATGCCCGTGCATATGAAGAGCTTCTCAGAAACCAAATTGTACCAAGAATAAGGAAGCTTACAGGCGATAATTTTCAAAATATTTGGTTCCAGCAGGATGGAGCAGCGGCTTATTACGATAAGGAGGTTCGAGCATATTTGGATACTCTGTTCCCTCAAAGGTGGATTGGAAGAAGGGGTGAAATCGACTGGCCTGTTAGATCTCCTAATCTGACGCCTCTCGACTATTTTCTTTGGGGTTATTTAAAGAGCTAAGTATACTCAACGCAACCACAAAGATTAGACGAATTGCAGAATCGGATTCTTCAACAGGCTACTTTGATTGATATGGAGATAATTCATAATGCTGTAACTCATTTTTCAATCACATATCTTTTTGTCAAGAAGCTCAAGGTTTTCAGTTCGAACATCTTTACTGAAGCGTGAGAGGCAAGAGGGCTCACGCTAATCAAGCACCCCGAAACGTGATAGCCAAGGGGACTCACGCTAATCCAGCACCCTAAAGGAACCAATGAATTTCTCGTTGAAATTTACTTCAGGAATTGCACTGACTTCTTGGAAAACTTTGTTAATTTCAAATAACCTCTAACTGACCTTGAAAGCTACAATTGACCTATGACTTGGGTACGTACCTGAACATATAATTTTCCGCTTTATTGATTGCAGATGTAAAAAAGGGGGTTTCCATTTAAAAAAACAAAGTTCACCTTTAAAAGCCATGAAGGTCAACTTCAAGGTCAAAAAGAAGGTCACCATTGAATTCCTCGTTGAAATTTACTTCAGGAATGACCTTCACTTTTTCGAAAAATATTTTTCCTGCGGAAATATCCAACCGTCCCGGAACTTTTTAGACACCCTGTATATGGTACATAAGTCCTCTATTCGCAACCCGAGGAGGCGTCTAGTGGCTTATACAAATATGGTAACAACTGTTAATAAGCAGTCGTGGATAGTTGTCCAGGGATAGTCGCGAAGGTATCAATCCCCGAATGGAGGCGTAACAAGTGTCGCAAAACCTAAATGGCACCTGTGTGAGGGGTCTTGAATGGTGACTCTAAGATACCGGACACCCTCTCAGAGTCTGCAGCCGTATCCCTGTATGGAGAGCTCCACACAAATGGACGAACTCTTACCCTACCTGCTCATTGGAACAACAATCACACCAGTAAACCACTAAAAAAATTTTACATGCGGTTCAAAACCGACTAGCCGCTCACATTGAGTAGGCCAATCAACTCAAGGCTGACTTTCCGGATTGCGACAAATCCGATGCCAGTGTTATTCCTTTTGGAGAAAGCTTAAGGGCACTCATCCACACTCTCTGGTACCAAAAACACACAGAGCTTCAGCACGTTCGGCATCAGTCTCTGACAAATGAAGCATTCTACCTTTCGGAAAAAGGATAAGTACGCGCAACGCTTCTCTTAGTTAGTGTCATTTTAATAAATGTAAGTTTCTCCCAGTAGGAACCTGCGGAGTTTGTTAATTTTTTTCAATTGCATATAGAAAGCGTGGATAAATTTCACTTCGTTCCTGTATAACTTCTTGTAGAGTTATTATCATGAGGTTTGAACATTAATCTCTTTGTATTATATGAGAAAAATATCTTACGTCAAGTGTCAGACGTTAAGCACGGCCAGCTGTGGTTAGTGCGGTTAGTTGGTGGGTAATCCGAAAAAGTAAAAACCAAATGTTTGAATCGTCTAATATATTATGTTCTCTTTGTTTATTTAAAAATTCAAATTTTGGAAAATTCTAAAAAATTTCCCTGTTGCTTCAAAAATTATGGCGAATTTTTTCTATGTACAGTTTTTGTCATTGATTAATGGGAAAAGATTATAATTTAAAAAAATTGTTGCTTATTTTAGAATTTGTGTAAAACACCCTGAAAACATGTTTTTTCTTTTATTGAGTCCCATGCACACGTTTGGAAAAAAGCGACTATGTCGAACCTGGAATTTCCTCTAGTTGAATCAAAGTGATGTATTAACATTTTTATTTTTTTAAAAAAAGCATTTTTTAATGATACTTCAAGCGTTCAAATATTGTCATTTTATATACATAGCCTTAGCAACACGTCAAAAAACGCTTCAAAGACGCAAAGTTGACAATTTTTGAATGCGTGAATCATCACTTACAAATTTTTCTTTAAGAAAAAAGAATGGCATCTATTTTTGATTCAAGATAAAGAAATTTCAGGTTCTACCTATTCAAATTTTTTCAAATGTGTGCATAGGACTCAATTAAAAGACATGCTTTGGCCATTTCTAAAAAGTTAGAAGTTAAGGCTTCTATCATTCTCTGTCGGTAATCATGCGATTTTTATTACCCACAGACCCGTAAAAGTTCGAAGGTGTCTATTCAAAGCTATAGTGCTGCTCTGACACAGCTGCTGCGTTTGTTAGACCGAATTTGTTTATTTGCATTTCAACTACAAACAATAGTTTTTGCATTATTTATGTATAATCTTCGTGAGCGATTTTTGTTGCTTTGCCTCACTTCGATAAATATAAACCTCATAACTATCCCATTGACAACATAGAAATAGGCCTGCAGGGTTTTACAGCACGGTCGGTATTTCTCCAAATTAGTAATTTCAAACAATTTTTTTTACTATTCTAATTATTTAGGAACAGAGACACCTTCCTTCGTGCCTTCTATTTAGCGTGCCAAATAGAATAAAGCAGAGACATGCACTTTTCTGCCATCTTTTATTTCCCAAACTTTTAGAGCGATACCTCATTTCGTTTAGACGTAATTTGGGGAAGAAAAATTGAGATCCAGCTTCAATCACGTGACCCTCTCGTTACATGACCTTAAATCTTGAAGTTAATTCTAATATATTGTAAAGAGAGTCACTGAAGGATAGATTCAAGGTTTACCTTCTCATCTCTTCGACGTAGTAATATCTCTGATTAAAATCTTTAAATATTTGGAGTCGAATAAAAAAGGGAAAGCAAAGATTTTATCAACAAGGTGATTCTCTATGTGAGAAGAATTAAAGAGATTATCGATTTAATTAATAAAATCTGAAGTTTATAAAGCAATAATGTATAATGCGCATGCTTCTTTGTGAATGAAATAAGAATAAACTTTCAAGCCTCCTATATGGACAAT
This sequence comes from Belonocnema kinseyi, assembly GCF_010883055.1. Lineage (NCBI taxonomy): Eukaryota > Metazoa > Arthropoda > Insecta > Hymenoptera > Cynipidae > Belonocnema > Belonocnema kinseyi. The sequence goes on from NC_046660.1 coordinate 136,682,228, forward strand.
GGACTAATTTGTACAGGTTAGAAAACTAACTGATATAGATATCACAGGGAGTAAGCATTTTCACCTAAAGAAATATGATCTATTTTTTTAACTGTGATTTATTGTATTAAAAGTATACAGTCCTCTGGCTGCAGAAGGGACTATGGCTACACGGAGAAACTGTTGATCGTGAAATTTGGCATTATAATATTGATATTTACAAAAGTTCGATAGAAATCTAGGATATAGTCGAGAAAAGAGTATTATTTCCGCAGCCATAGGAAGAAATACATTTTTCATTTCATTTATAAATATACTACAAACCTAATAATTGCCATTTATAGTTAGAAAAATTCATATTTTTGATAGCAGATTGAAGTTGAAAAAAGTGATATTCACAAATTAAATGATTAAATCGTAGTTGCAATAACTAAAATTTAAAATAATATAAGTTTCAAAACAGGTAAGAAAAATTACCCTTTTCAATGGGAAGGCGCAATGAAAGAAAAAACAATTAATGTAGTGCTTCGCGATTCAGTACCAAATGACGTCATTACACACGCCGAAGTTCATGAGGATGATAAAATTCCTAAAACTTATAATTTATTTTATCACAGGGAAATATCTCCGTTCTGCTGCCCCGGAGACCCGCGTTCAATTCCCGCCAGGGCTGATATCTTCTAGCAAGATTTTTTCTCTTTCAGCTAAGAATAAAATATAAATATCTAACTGTATGTTTAATGTATAAAATGTATCGTTCGTGAAGTGAATGTGAATTTATTTTTATTTGGCTCTTTCGACCATGGAAGTTTTTACTATTTGCTATAGGAAAAATTAGAAATACGTAGAATGAACATAGACAGAATGTTTTGACTATTGTGTTTTGTAAACTTCACTGTTTGTCTTAAGTATTATAGTAAGTTTCTTTTGGTATAAGTGCAATTATTTAACCATTTCTTTAATATTTGAATAAACATAATAACTTCAGACTTTAATATTCACAATAGTAATTCTTGTAATCGTGACTCTATATCCTGGCTCTCTATTGTCGTATTGTAAAAATAAATGTTATACCATCAAATTTTAGAACTGAAAGTTTCTCCGCGTAGAGAGCTGAAAGGCTAACTGCTATCAACCTCAATACAAATTGTGTTCTCTCTGATGAAATTGATTTATTTCACTGATGAATAACGAAACTATTAGAGCTTAGATGCTAGGAACTTATGAACAATTTCTTAAGTTAGGCCATTTAGAATAAAAGTTTATTTTTAACCTGGAATCTTACTGCTACTCTCATGCAAACCCCTGTTCATTTGAATTATATTTACTAAAATTAAATACGATTGACCTTGATTGCATGCGTTAACATGCATTAAGAGCCATAAAA
>NC_046660.1:136683693-136686204 GCF_010883055.1 Belonocnema kinseyi
TAAAAAATTTGTCATAAGGACAACCGCAGGATTTCGGCGGAAGCGGGTGCTAATCTGGAAAATTGCACCCGCTTCCAGCGAAATCGCGGTAAAATTTCAGCCACAACCACGTCTCACGACCGTGAAATAGGCGGTTACAGTGTGTAAAGGAATCAATACGACGATCCAGCAAAAGCCTCGTGCACAATAAGAACACGGAGCGACCCAAGGACAACTGCCTTCTGCATTTTTCCCGCAAGAGTTCTAGCATATTGTTGACACGCAGGGATGCTTTTCAGGCCATTAGCAAGTGAAAGCTTGGCACCTCCAAGAGCGCCGATGATAAGGACGATCAATTTAACAGAATATTCCGGGTACAATCGTTGCTATCCCTTATAAGGTCTCGATACCTCTCTTTCTTTTCATTCTCCTTGGTTATGATGTTTTTGTCAGCTGGTGCCGAAAATTCTATAACGAACATGGTTCGCTTGTCAAAGGCAAGAAGAACCATGTCAAGCCTCGAGTGAGCAACAGAAACAATTGTCGAGAATATAAAGTTCCAGTATATGCGGCACTTCCCATTCACGACAATTGACTCAATTTCCCTAGGAGCATTTAGAGGAGCGATATTAAGGTAAATGCCGTAGGAGTGACAGAGATGGTAATAAAGCACTCTTAGTGCGGCATTATGCCTTTGAATGTAGGTCGTTCCCGCGTGAGTTGGACAACTAGATGGTATGTGAGCTAAATGCTTGGGGTGTGCATGGCACGCCCTGCAGCTATAATCGGGAATGTCTTGCCTCAAAATGTGGCGACGATATGTTAAGGTGGAAATGACACCGTCTTGGCATGCAAAAATGAAACCCTCCGTACCAGACTTCAATCCGGGCGATTTAAGGAAAGCAATCGTTAGCTCACAAGACATTGACTGATCCTTCACATTTCTGTGGAAGATACCGTGCACCCTCTTATCGAGGAGCTGTTCACGAAAGTTTTTCTCTTGTGCTTTCTTAATCCGGGCTTTTAGGAGTGAGTACTCGAGATAGCTGAGATTTGATGCATTTTGCTCAACCCTAATACTAAAGTCAAGTCTGAGTGCTTCAGCAGCCTCCTCCGCTACTTTGTACAGAAACGCTCCTTTGCCAACTTCTTCGTGATTCCTGACCATTTTAAGAAGAGCCTCTCTTCCATTTGCAACTCTATGTGCTGTACCCAGTATAATCCTGTTGTGAAGACATTTAAGACTCAATATTCCGCGACCCCCTTGACGGCGTGAGATGTAAAGTCGCGGAAAGGATGACTTAAGATGCATGCTTTTGTTCATGTGCATAACCTTTCTTGTCCCGATATCAAGAGATCTGAGCTCGTTCTTCGACCATGGAACTATTCCAAATGAATAGAGTAGTACCGGGACGGCAAGCTTGTTCGTTGCAGATACTTTGTTCCTCGCCGACAGTTCGGAAGACCAAATCTGTCGGATGAGACGTTTGTATCTGCTTCGGAGGGTATCTTTTATAGATGTCGCATCCTGAATGCGGCTCTGTGGCACGCCCAGGTGTCGTATGGCGCTTCTATCAACGAGCTCAGGATCTTCAGGGATGCCATTAAGTTTTCCTCGCTTCAAATAAACCTTGGCGCATTTGTCTAACCCAACTTCCATTCCAATTTCTTTAGTATATCGTTCGACAATCCCCTGAGCTAGATGCAGTTGCTCTCTGTTTTTAGCATAGATCTTAAGATCGTCCATGTAAAATACATGAGTGACCTTGTACTTTCGATCTGCAGGTTTGCCGCACAAGTACCCGTCGGAATCGCGAAGTGCTAGAGATAGTGGTGATAATGTAAGGCAAAAGAGGAGTGGGCTCATGGTATCGTAGCAGTCTAGCAAGTCGTGATTCAGTTGCTCCGTCCACCCAAAGGTCACGAGATCCCGCCGATCCATCGCATTGAATCCATTTTCATTAACTCCCCCAGCTCTAGATTGGTCGGCATTGTTGGTCGACCCATTGTCGGGAGCCCTGCGCGTTCTGTTGTTTTGACCGCACTTACTACAACTATGTTTGGTGTTGTCATTGTTGTTCACACGAGAAGCTAGGGAAAGGGGTTCGTCCATCCTTGTAGACCCCCGCATGCAAGGATAAGGCTGCGTACTCTGAGAGGTCGTCCGGTATCCCAGAATCACCATTCTAAACACCTCAGCCAGGTGCCATTCAGCTTTCGGCACGGTTTTCACACCTCCGCTCTGGGGTTAATTCCTTCGGGACCATCCCTGGACAATTGTCCGCGATTGCCTATTTTTCTATTTTGAAATAAAATTATTTTTAGAACATTGTTAAGTGTTTTGAAGTTTTCTCTCGATGTACGAATTAAAATAGAAAATTTTAAGAAGACACTACAGCGAGCCCTAAGCTTTCAACCAGACGATAGTTTTAGTGTTACGAGGGTAGTTCAATAAGTCCTTAGAATGACCAACATATGGCGCGCGAATCGCTCCAAATCATCTGTTTTCAGTCAGCACCACTCCCGACTAGA
>NC_046660.1:136686304-136696954 GCF_010883055.1 Belonocnema kinseyi
TGCTGACGAACGACGATGATTTTCCCATGTACTTTGCAGCTTGATTGTGAGACAATTTGGGACCTTTTGGATGGGAACAAAGGAACACAGCCTCGAAGCGCGTAGCGTATACGTAACTCATTTTTTGTAACGTGGTAACAAGATGAGAATTGAAAGCAAACTGAATGTTAAATGAAAAAGCATGAAAGAGGGAGCTCTTCTTAATGTTTTGACACCAAAATCATGTCGATACACCTTACCGACTGCGAGTAAAGCCACCCACGCTTTAACTTGACAGACTGTATGATGAAAACGCGCTAAAATATGGAAATTAATTTTGTAGGGGACACGAGTGAACATTTCTACACTCGAAAGTTACCCTCCAAAAAAAGGTTCTAAAAGTGGTTTTCACCATACATAGCCTTTAAAAAAAACTAAATGTAACAGTTCTACGCATACTGCTAAAAAGTGTATTGCATTTTGGAACAAAGCTGACTTTCCACTTGGGAATAAAAGAGACATTATAAAGAGAATAGAAAGTTTAAATTAAAAGTGGTTATAATTGAACATGAATTCAAGGACAGAAAGTAAACAGAAGATCAATTCTTCAAAGAGCTAGCTTTTAAAGACGATCTCTAGTATTTGTTCAACATCGCGCATGTAAGGGCTCTAGAAGATCTCTCATATGAAGATAAAAAATTCCGACGTGCTCAACGCGAGAAAGGTCGTCGTGGATTCTTAGCTTTTCCAGTTCACACATCTACTCTCGAAAATCATGAAGTTGTCGAAGAAGAAATAGAAAGTAAGTTCGGTTGCATATTATATTTTTTAAGAGAAAACTGAAAACTGAGGGACTTAAAAGAAAATATTGCAAAAATCAGGGAATTTCGATAAATTTCAATAACTGTCAAGCATAATAAATTTGTGATTTTCTCATTTTAATTTGAAACTGTTTTATTCCGTTCATAAAAGCTTCTTAGGTTAACAAAAAGAATATATATCCAACTGTATGGTTGAAAATTCATCAAATTTGTTAAAAAGGTCTCAATTTTTAGTTGGATATTCAACTGTTGAGTTGAAAACTCAACTATTTTGTAAAAAATTAACTTTGTTAAAATTCATGTTGTGGTGTTGAATGGACAATCAAAATCTTTTTTGTGTAAAATTTCAACTTTTTTTTTAAATTTCTACTTTTTATTTGCAAATTCAACTGTTTTAGTCGAAATTTTAATAACAAAAAATTATACTGTGTGCTTCAAAAATCGACAATTTTGTTGGAAAGTCACTTCCTTTCTCTTGATAATTCAACTATTTTGTAGAAAATTAACTAGTTGAAAATTCACATTATGGTATTAAAAAGTGAAACTAAATCATTTTTTGCGTAAAAATTAACTTTTTTTTTAAATTTCTCATTTTTTTGGAAATTCTTGTGTTTTATTAGAAATTGAAAAAAAATGAAAATAATAAAAATCTAACCGTGTGGTTGAAAATTCAACAATTTTGTTAAAAAGTCATCCTTTCGATTGAAAATTTAACTATTTTGTAGAAAATTATCGAGTTTAAAATTCATATTGTGACGTTGAAAAGTAAACTTAAATCTTTCTAATGAGTTATTGAATGAGTATTCATGCATTGTCATTAAAATTAGTTCATGATCATTGCATGGTACCTACGGCGGGCCGGATATTCTGCTCTTCAAGCGATTTCAAGAAGCATGGCCAGAATTGAATGTTAACAACTTTAAATCTGGCATGAGTGATCCTGAAGTAAGCCAATCACTTCAAAACGAAAAGCAAATAATCCTTCAATTGGCCTTGAACAGATTAAAGGTACGATCATTATAGCATACATTATGTTTCTGTTTAATATTTCACAGTCATCAGACATTCAATATTTTATTTAAGGTGCCATGAATGTAAAACAGGTATGAGCCCTTCGAAATCTGTCTAGGAAATTGTACAAAGTTGAATTTTTTAAGAAAACCTATATTTCTTTACCCATATTTAATTATTTTCGAGAAAAATGCGAATATCAATATCATGCAGAAAAAATATATTGTTTACAAGGCCACATTGAATAAAAAATTATCTGAATATGTGTGTTTTTATCGTGAAAAACGTATATTTATCATTTAAAAAAATAATCACCACTTACAAAATTCTTGGACGACTTTATTGGAATTTGTTAACTTTTGTAAATCGAATAAATTTCACTTGCATTTGTGCGAAACATTTTATTTTTCACCAAAATTTTCTTACTGACTACCTAATATAATTTTTTTAAATTAAATTTTTAAAGATTGAAGTGATTAGATAAGCTTCTTAACTCTTATAAACAGAAGAAGATTTTTAATAATAGTTTCTGACTTTAAAATATTTTTTACTTACAGAAAGCACATCAAAGAGAAGACTACCAAGAACTTTAGGAGTTGGTAATTATCTTTCTTGAAGAAAAAGCTTCTGGAAATTTTCAGTTCAAAGCTCCTGGTGCAGTTTACCATGCTAGGTGGATAGGAATGCAATGTACATTATCAAAATCTGTTTACTTCGCAGCGAGATTCCTCTTACTAATAGGAAAGTAAATTAAGTTCGAGTTGTTTGTATTTTCGTTTTGCTTTTGTACCATAAATCCTGCTTCACAGCACACAAGCCAGAAGTAGTACCAAACAACGATCTGACGTTTCTACAAAAGCTTATCGATTGTCCTGCTTTAGATGAAAAAATTTGCAATGTTGCATTAAAAAGTTTGCAGTCCATCCTCAATATCTAAACGCAGAACTAAAAGGAGTAGTCTTTTTCGATAAAAATGTCTATCTAGAATGTAAACGGAAAATAGTAGTGGCCATTAAGGAGCTTGATGGAACGGAACTGCCATCGAAACGTTTCCAACTATGTTTGAATAATCGGCAAAATATCAAGCAATTAACCCTAGATTAATTTTTAACTGTGCGAAGCGCGAAATTATTCGAAAAACTGTGTATTTTTGCCGTCTTCTTAAGTTTTGATACCGAAAGATGGGAAACGGGAAGATTACAAAGTATTATTTGTGTAATACGCTGGTTGCCAGTCACAAATGATAATGTGGAACGTGGAGTAGCTTTGATATCGGAATACAATCGACGTCTTACTCAGAATGAAAAACAACTGCAGTATCTATTGAGAAATGATCATTCTCATCGGAGTTATGTACCAGACTGTTGAAACGTCACTGGAAAAATCCGTTGACAATGATTTATTTCGGCCTTTAAGACATTAGTTATTAGCTATTACAGACTACCATGATAAAAACTTGTTAAATGTACCAAATTTGTTTCCGTCGAGTGTATAGGCACTCGAGAACAAACTGTATAATTAACAAATACTCAATAATTATGTAGAATATTATTGAGTTAATTGATTTTATACAAAAATATCACAGTGCATATAACTTTCGGTTTATCTTTTCAGATTGATCTTTTGAATGTGCAAGAATTTTGAAAATCGCAATTTCGAAATAAGGAATTTTCATTCTAAATATTTATTTGCAAACGACCAGCAAGAAATTTTGAATGATTTTTTCATAATAAAGGCGATGTTCTTAAAGTTTTAACCAAATGTTTAATTCAGTAAATGAAAATTTTCAAATAAGTAATTCGATTTGAGGATGAAACTTATTTCCGAATCTTTATTAGCAATGAAACAATTTCAATTATATGTTTTAACTTTTTGAGGACTTCGAAAGATTTTTAAATAATTCAATTGGTTTGTTATGATTCCATGTAAAATTTTATATGATTTTTTATTTTTTAGTTATGCAGGTTTAAAAAATTTTATAAATAATTCTAATAAGTGCAAGAATTTTTTAGAAGTTTCGAAAAGATACCACAATAATTTTAAACTTAAAAATATTTAAACAAATTTAAAATAAAATGTCGATTTTTAAATATTTGAAACAATAAATTTTAGAACAGCTAAAGAATTTTTAAAGGGTTTAAAAATATTAAAAAATGTCACTATTTTTGTGGAGGAATTAATAATAATTTTTAAATATAAAACATTAATTTTTAAACATACCTTTGAACGATTTTCGAAACATTTCAAACAATTAAAAAAAAATGTCGAAAATATCTAGAAAATTAAAGGTAATTTTAAAATTTTGTAGAATTTTTGCAAATATTTAAGAAAAATTTTAATCATTTAAAGAATGTATTCAGAAGCTTTTGAACAGTTTTGAAAATAATAATAATTTGAAAATATTCAAGAAAAAGCTCAAGCCAAAACGTGGTATTTTGAAGATTTTTAAGTGAAGTTTTTAGAGAATATTAAACGAGATTTTTAAAAATTATATCAAATTTCGAAAAACTCAAAATTGTGCTGAATTTTTATTTTTTCGAAATTTGACTATTTTTTATCCTTTATTTTTTTCTTTATTTTTACATTTGGGTTTTAATACGAGGAATTTTGATTTCGCGTAATTTTGATTCAATTGGAATGCAAGCTTCTGGTATGTACCCTAAGGATTTACATTTTTCTTGCACCTTTTTCCCTTTTCCTTTACACACCCTCCACCCTTGGCGTTGAGAGGGGGACCTACAGTTTAAGGTGGGTTCCGAACCACCAAGAGTAAAAGCTTTAGGTACTTAGAGAAAACTTTTTTCTCTAGAGGTAACGACCATCGTCCCACTTTAATTTTGTTTCAATGAATAAATACTTCCTTTATTTAAGTACCGAGCAAAATAAATTTTTGGTAATAGTTGTAATATCAGAAATGTCAATCTCACATAATCTCGTTAGAGGTAAGAAATACTGAATTTGTCAAGCACAATACAGCACAAGTTTAGGTTTTTCGGCCTTTGGCTATTTTTTTATTTTTTATGTTTTTCGAGTTTTTCCTTTGCGTTTTAATACGAGAACTGTTGATCTCATGTAATTTTGTTACAAGGAATAAAGACTGCATTTTTAAGCACAACTCAGCACACGTTTTATTTTTTCGAAATTTGACTTCTTTTGATATTTTATGTTCTTTTAGTTTTACGTATTAGTGTTAAAATGACAACTATTGATCTTACGTAATTTTGTCACAGGGTATAAACACTGCATTTGTAGAGCACAACTCAGCAGAAGTTTAAGTTTTTCGAAGTTTTTAAAAATAATAACATTTTTTGAATTTTTCTAACGTTTAGGTTTTTGAACTTTTTCTGTCCTGCACAAAATTGTGTGCTTCGAGCTGCCTAGCACAAACTTTCTTTTTTCTCTATTAAGAAGTTGCGGATCTACCAAAAAAAAAGTTTGTCAAGAATTGTTCCTGTAATTTTTGATTTTTTAAAAAAGAAAACCGTTTACGACACAAATGAGCACAACTCTAGCACAATTTAGCACAACTTAATTTTTTTAGATAAGTCGACAGATCTAACTTTTGGGACATTTTCTTTGGTTAAAAATATAACTATTTTGTTAAAAATTCATATTTTTTAGCAGAAATCTAATCTTTTCTGTTGGAAATACATATTTTTGGTTGAGTATTCAACTATTTTGTTTGGCATTAAAATCTTCTTGGATTACAATATCTGTTATTCTATTTTTTGTCAAGAATTTATATTGTTTGGTTGAAAATTCAACTTAATGATTAAAAGTTGAACCAGTTTTATAAAAATTTTGTTTTGTAAAAAATGTGTTTATTTCTTTATTTAAAAATTACATATTGCAACGTTTCTTTTGTCCTCAAATAAGTACAGGCCTAAAATTCCAAAATAATCACCTAAAATTGTTTAAAGGGCAGAAAAAAATATCAGGCAGTGATTATTTGCAAAACATAATCCTAATCTTAAGTGAAGAACAATATGAATAAAAGTCTCTTTAGTAAGAAATGTGTTTTTCAAAATAGTTCCGATATTTAAAACTATAGAATTAAAAAAAAAAGTTTTATTATTAGTCGGCTTTCAATATACGATTTGCTACAGTAGTCGGCTAAGCTTTTGATTAGTTTTCAGGTATGTAAGATTCGTCCCGGCGTAATTTTTTCTACTAATTTTCGGTCTATTAATGCACCTCCGTGTAATTAAGCTTACTGCAGCAAGAGCTTTTTATACACAGGCATGTGAAAGTAAGAAAATTTAAAAAAATTTATTTTTTGAACTATCGATTTGAAAAGAGCATGATCAGCATCTACAAATGTATCCGATTCCAATGATAAATAGGAGAGCCAGAAAATCGGAAATTGTGCCAAAAATGAGCTCAAAAAATCTGAAAATTCTGATATGCTAATAATTAGTTTGAGTGCATATTTTATTTTAAGGGTAGTTTTTAAAAGATAGGATTAGTTTTTCAAAATTAATTTTTGCAGTTTATGAGAGCCCAAAAAGCTCAAAATCGTGGCTTGATTAATTTTTCTAATTCTTTAAATTTTCTGTCGTGGAGGTGCTGGCGCCCAGCACGTTCACCAAAAAGTCAGTTTTGGAGAAACCTAAGAGAGCCCAATAATAGGCATCCGTACCTTAAGTCTTGTGTTCCGCGACTTTACATCTCACGCCGTCAAGGTGGTCGCGAAACACTGAATCTTGAATGTCTTCAAAATAGGACTATTCTGGGTAGAGCACATATAGTTTCAAATGGATGGGACCATCTTCTTAAAATCGGCAGGAAGCACGGAGAAGTGTGCAAAGCATCATTTCTGTACTAAGCAGCGGAGGAGGCTGTTAAAACACTCGGCCTTGGCATCAATATTAGGGTTGAGCAAGATGCATAAAATATTATGTATCTCGAGTACTCACTCCTGAATGCCTAAATTAAGAAAGCAGAGGAGAAAAACTTCCTTGAACAGCTCCTAGATTACAGTATGCACGGTATCTTCCAAAAAATGTAGAGTGTCAGTCGATGTCGTATGAGCTAAAGGTAGGTTTTCTTAAATCACCCGGAAGAAAGTCAGTCAAGGAAGGGTACACTTTGGCATTTCAAGATGGTGTCATTTATACTTTAGCATACTATCACCACATTTTGAGTTAAGACATTCCTGATAATAGCTGCAGAGTGTCTCATGCACAACTCGAGAATTTAAGACTCATACTATCTAGTTGTACAACTTACGCGGGAACGACCTAGATCTAAAGGCTCAATGCGGCACAAAGAGTGCTTTATTACTACATTGGGCACTTTTGCGACATTAGCCTTATAACTGCTCCGCCAAACGCTCCCAAGGAAATTGAGTGAATTGTTGAGAATGAGAAGTGTTGCATATAGCAGGGACTGAGAGTAATAGGTTTTGCTTACTTTGGGTTTTAATCACTGAACCAACGAAAAAAGGAACGTAAGTTTTAACTCTCCTCAAGATCCGAAAATATTTACGAGTACTAGAGGGAGAAAGTTATCCAATCCAGAGTGGACTTTGCCTTCTTCTCAATAACTTAGAAACGGATGGGTTGCGGCAGCAACTGGTTAGGGTTGGAATCTCGAGAAAACTAGGTATAGAAGATCGGTCCTTTAGTTTGTGCACTGGTAAAAAAAAAGTACCCTAGATTCCATTTTTAAAAGATTGAAACCTCGAGAATTCTCGAAGGTTTTGTTCCCGGTGAAAACTTTACCGAAGATAATTTTAAACGATCCCGAAGGGAGCCGACTGCGATTCAAAAAAGTTAGGCTTTGAACCTAAGTAAGTCCGATCTTCCCAGTCTTTCGATCCTTTACTGATTCCATCCATACTGAAATGGGGACAGAGTTCGTTCAGTGTAGACTTACTCTTTTCGGGATTCGTTCCAGGCACCTACGTGCCTGCTCGAATCTTTTCCTGAATTGTTTGCGGAGGGATAACTCTGGCCCTGAGGGATTGAGTGCCGCCTATTTCAAGCTACAGTTCTCCCACAGAATATATATCCTAAAGAGCGCGTTTACAGCATCACTTTCGGCACACTCGGGATTTACACTTAGTCCCTGGCAAATAGTGGAACTTCATACTCTAGACAATTGTTTCTATAACGCAATCGAGACCAGGAATAGTTCTCCTTGATTTGGAGAAACGAATCATGTTTGTGTTTGTTATCGAGTTTTCGGCACAGCTAGCAATAACATCATATTTAAGGTGAATAAAAAAAGAGAGGTATAGGGGCTCCTTGTCCGCAGGTTGCACGAGAGTTTTGATAGATAATTGTGTGAAGTCCGGCATGTTGAATGAATCTTTTATTCCCATTCTTCGACGTTTGCAAAACTATACGTTTTCCTCCTTAGGATAGAGTCGTATAAATGAAAGTTCCATGTCATATCATAGTCAAGTAATATTGTGAATCCCTAATTCTCCTTTTCTAATCTGCTTTATAAAAGAAGTGTAAGAAACTGATATAAATAAAAAAATGTAATTAAAATGCGGCAAGAAAAAACTAAAATGTTTTTTTTTAAGTGTAGCCAAGAATTGAAATAAGATTTATATTTTTTTCCTTGAGTTATATTCAATTTAGATTAAGGCTTTAGGAACAGGGTGCACACAAATGGCTAAATGTATGAGACTCTCAAAACTTACCGTCGGTCGATGATAATTCGGTTTTAAGGTTTTAAAAATGCACTCTGAAGATTTTCCCGGCATTAAAAGGGGTTTCGCGGTTGTGGTATAGGCACTTACTTAAATTACATGAATTGAGCAACAAGGCGACTCACAGCTGTTTGGCACTGATCGCTCAGCCATACTTGATCGTGTTACCAAGCATGCACTGTCGGTAAAAGTTGCATTCCCCTTGGCGAGTACTTTAAATTAGAATAAAAATGCAACTTCTATTATTTATTTTTTAAATTTTTTATTAAAATGTCCTACTAGGTATCGGAATAGGAAAACTATGGAAAGTAATAAGAGGATACCACTGTGAACTCGCTGATAATAATCAACGATAATTTTTCAATTAAAAAAAAAGGTTTTTCGAAATATTTACATCTCTTGTTATTATGTAACGTGCAAAACACATATGGAGATGGCGCAATAGATAGAATCCTATAAATAAGGTGAGTATTGCTCAACCTATTCTGGGTTTACAAAATAATAATATTAATCGCTTTACCAAATCTAAAACGCCCTCCGAAAATTTCACTCAAAAACATCACAAAAGTTTGCTATTGCTAGAGAGAAAATTATTATTCAAATATCTTGCAGAAGAAATGTAAATTTGTCATTAAAATAATAATATCTGCAGATTTCAGCAAAAATGTTGAAAACATTGCCTTTTAAATGTCAAGATATACAACAGAAATTATTCTACACAGCAGACGTCGAATTTCGTAACAATTTTTTGCAGGAATTTAAAACAAGTAAGCAAATAACTACATTATCGGTGCTTATTTTTTACAAACTATTGTCTACCCCTTTGTTCGCAAAGATTTATTATTCTTAAATATCGGGATAGTAACTCGGATAGATTCGATGCACAAATTAGTTTAATTGTTATTACTATTATTATATTATTTAATTAATTAAACTAATTAATTATAATGCACAGCAGACGTCGAATTTCGTTGCAATTTTTGCAGGAAAAATTTGCAAATTATTTTCTACGTCCTTATTTGCAAAGATTATTTATTCTTAGATATCAAGACAGTACCCTCGAAGAGATTCAATGCTAAAAATTAATTAAAATAAGAATCACTGTAAACAGCGTACGTCGATTTTAGTAACAATTTTTTCAGGAAAAATTCACAAAAAATAAGCAAATAGCTATATTACCAGTGCTTACTTTTTACAAACTATTGTCTAGATACAATCAGTTATCGAGTTTCGCGTTTTGAGAAAGAAATAGAAGGTACACAACAATTTTATCTGGTCTAAAGTATTTACATTTATAAAGAAAAAATTACTGCTTATTAATTTTTATTTTATAATTAATTAATTATTTATTTAATTATAAACTATTACGACTAGATATAAGATTTATAATACCCTTCATTTAATTTCCCCAACTTTCGACTCGATATCTCATTTCGTGTAGACATGAGCTTGTTATAAGAAAAAAAGTCGGTAATGTAGGTATTTATACCAGACACGTGGACTGAAAATGCTATATTGGCTCTCACGAGGCCGCAGCCAGATTTCCTAGCTGGAAGAATCTAGGCTATCCCTCTGTTGGCCCTTGACAGGTTATTGTCGTGTGCTACTTGTCTTACATTATTTATATGCTCACTTTTAGCACTATATTTTTTAATTAAACTAGATAAAAAGCTTTATTCATAAAGATATATTTTAAAAATAATTTCTATCAATTAGTTATTTTCTCGAGGAGACCTTGTAAAGCCCTCGACAGTTAAAACGGGTAATACAACTGTGCGTGCAAGAAAGTACATTAATATTCTTATGCTTAATTATACTTAAATTTCAAAAAGAGCAACTTAAAAAAATTACCGAGATGCAAACTTTGAAAAATTTCATTTTTTTCTGAAAAAATTAAAAACATTTGGTGTCTTAAAAATTTGAAAAGAATTTTTCTTAAAGATCGATTTAATTTGAAACCACGTAAGTACGTTTAAAAATCATATATAACAAACCGAGCTTCAAAACCCTTTTTTCCTCATTTCTAAAGTATTGGATGAATGCCGTCAAGCAATTATGATACCGCACTCAGCGTGGCGTCGCACAGTGGGGTGAAATCGGAAAACGAGGTTCAAAATGACATTTAGAACGCAATTATGCACCGATTTTAGAATTTTTTTGTTTGAAAAATTCAGAACT
>NC_046660.1:136697054-136698584 GCF_010883055.1 Belonocnema kinseyi
AGGGAGCTCTTCTTAATATTTTGACACCAAAATCATGTCGATACACCTTACCGACTGCGAGTAAAGCCACCCACGCTTTAACTTGACAGACTGTAATTGAGATCCATGCACTTCTTCAATCATGTATCAGACTATTCATTTATAAAGCTTACAAATGACTGCAGCCAAATGCCAAATCCCTTGCAACTGACCGTAGTGACCAATAAGCCATGCAATAAAGGCAGGGATGACATTTGGAGAAAGTTGACAAGTTAATAGAGCGAGTCTGCAGATTAGATGGATTTATGCGACGGACAAACACTTCTATGAAATGCCCTTTCTCTTAGAAGTACTTAATATAATTTTCAATCCTCACAATATATTGTGGAAATGGCTTTTGGTAATAGTTTTATCAATCACCATTTTTGTCACCACACATTTTTTATAAGGTTGTCCAATATTTTATTTCTATAAATTCTTGGAATTGAAATGAATTAAAATTAATAAATAAATAATTGCAATAATAATAAAATAATTAAATAATAATTTAACTTAATAATAATAATTATTAATTTACTTAAATAATTAATTAATTTACATGAATACCAGCGATATCTTATATGTATAGATTATAAAAATTTTAATGAATTTATAATTATGCAAACAAAATTTTAAAATAATTGTTTAACAAATGAATACTAATGATATAAAAACCAAAGTTTTGAAAGTTACTTTTAATCTAGATTTTCATCACAAGATTCAAATAAATGTGATAATTGAGTAAATTAAGTCGCTGAGTTGAATGACAGAGTAATACGAGGGTAGTTCAATAAGTCCTTAGAATGAAGTATAAAAACAATTTTTTTTGGGTAATTTTTTTTTATTTTTCAACATAATCTCCTTGGAGTTCTATACACTTGGTCAATCGTTTTTCAAGTTTTTTTAATCCTTCAGAAAAGTGCGTTTTCGGAAGTTCCTCAAAATAAGCACTTACAGAGGCAATGACGTCTTCGTTGTCTGGAAATCTCTGTCCACCGAGCCATTTTTTCAAGTTTGGAAATAAGAAAAAGTCACTGGGGGCTAAATCTGGTGAATACGGTGGGTGTTCAACCAATTCGAATTTTAGTTCTTCAATTTTAGCCATTGAAACGAAGCATGTGTGAACTCGGGCGTTGTCGTGATGAAAGAGAATTTTTTTCTCGCCAAATGTGGTCATTTTTTTTAATTTCTTCTTTCAGCTGCTCCAGTAATGATGCATAATATTCACCAGTGATTGTTTTACCCTTTTCCAAGTATTCAATAAGTATAATTCCACGTGCATCCCAAAAAACTGTAGCCATAACCTTACCAGCTGACTTTACGGTCTTTGCCTTCTTTGGAGCTGGTTCGCCTGTGGAAATCCACTGTTCGGATTGTTCCTTTGTCTCAGGAGTGTACTGGTGTATCCAAGTTTCATCCACAGTCACAAACCGACGAAAAAATTCCTCACGATTCCGACTTATGCGCGCCAAAAGAGCCTCAGAGGCGACCACTCTATTGCGTTTATTCTCA
>NC_046660.1:136698684-136700970 GCF_010883055.1 Belonocnema kinseyi
ATAGAGTGACTAAAGAAATGTCAAAAGAGTCAGAGAGAAGAATTCCCGACAGTTTAAAACCTGTAAATAAAGCATTCAATTTTTCTTCTGACCATGAATTTCTAAATCAGAGCTGCTTACGAGTTGAGTGTTCAATACGAAATGAAGACAAATCAGCTGTGACCAAGTGCATTCATTATTGCGTATGCGCATGTAACCTGTGGCGCCATCTGTTGGCATGACGCACAACCTGACACTTCTCAAATATTATTTAAAAAGCGGTTATTTTCGCTTAAAATTGACCAAAGTGTGCATTTGTTTATATAATTTATTCATAAAATAAACAACTATTGCTGGTTTGTACATTTTTTTTTAGAAAACATCATTGTAAATATGATTTCAGCAAGGTGAGAGGAAAAACCGATTAATTTTTGTTTAAAAACGTCCAAAATGTGAATTTGTTTATATGATTTGTTTATAAAATGAACGAATATTTATGGGTGGCAAATTTTTTTTCGAAAAAATCACTGCCAACATAATTGCAATACAATAGGAAGAAAAAACGGTTCCTTTTCGCCTAAAAACGGCATTTTTTTCGATGTTTGCATTAAGATAAAAATTAAATAAACAAAAAAATAAAAAATCTACTCTCACCATTTTCTGAAAAATTTAGTTCTGAATTTTTCCAAAAAAAAAATTCTAAAATCGGTGCATAATTGCGTTCTAAATGTCATTTTGAACCTCGTTTTCCGATTTCACCCCACTGTGCGTCGTAGGTATGGGGATTAGGCGTTCGACTTATAAGCCTGCGGTGCGTGCGATTGATTCTCGGCGCTTGTGGAAATTTTAATAAACTGCCTTTGTCTTTAGTAATCAGTAAATGAGTCTTCTCTAGTCAAATTTAACAATAAGTTTAGTTTTAGAATAACGTGCGGAGTATAGTTAATAATAATCGAATGTCAATAAAAATACGAGAAAACAGAGGAAGGTTTGTCAGAGGCTAAAGAAAGGTGTAAAATCTTTAGATTGAACTTTTGCAAAGAAATTGTATTTTACAATTAGATTAATATTTTCCTTCGTTGAATCAAAAAATTCTGGTAATAGATTATGGCAATGTGCTGTTTAAACTTTTATACTACTGAAAGCATAGTATCACACTTCAGAATTTAAAGCGTGATCAATTTTTTAATCATTTAATAATATTGTATTTAAATCAACAAAATAAGAAACACTAGCGTATGCTTTTGAATAATAGCATATCCAGTTGACCGAGCGCGAAAACACCGTTTGATGCTTCAAAACAATATTTCATTGATTCGGAAGTATTTTTTAGTGTGTAAGGGACTATCCAGATTCGATAAAGACCCTATTAATAGGCCCTCATTGGGTTACCTACTGATGACCTTGCTAGCTGAGCGTGACGCTTTCGCTTGCGCCCTCGATAGATTGCCACTTTAGGGACTCGATGGAAAATAGGAAATCTAGACAGGGCCTCTTAAGAACCCAATTATAATTTCTACCCGGGTCATTTCTGTTAAATGAAATCTGCAACAGAAACGGTTAGGAATCATTTTTGAAGATAGATCAATTTAACGTTTGACAGGGTAGCCGTCCACTAAGAGTGACTAATGTTTATTATTAATTTTACTGATGTTCTTCAGAATGTAAAAAAATTAAAAAGTGTTAAACAAATAATTTTAAAAATCCCGAATATTCCGTTGATTACAGTAAAATTAGAGGAAAATTAGAAGGATTAAGAGAATGTGAAAATAATTCGATGAAATTCACTAGAATTGAAACGTTAATTTAAAGAACCCATTTCATTTGAAGTCAATTCGAGAATATGAAAAAAAATCCCATTGCATTCAGCCAGTTTGCAACGAGTTTCGAAAAATTTAAGGCAATTCAACGAAAATTTGATAAAGTGCCAAAGAATCTTTCGACCCCGAAGAAATCCCTCAGTTCTCGTAATTTTTTGTTCAAATCCATTAAAATATTATATAATCCAGTATAAGTCTATAAGATCCGAGGATATTTCCTGAAATCCTGCAAAATAGCTCGAAATTCTACAGAGAAATTGTTTCAATACTTCGAAATCATTAAGATCCTTGAAAATATAATACTAAATCCTTAAAGTCTTGTAAAGCAAATCTTAGAAAATTGATTAAACTGTGGTGAAAACCTTTAAATCCCTTAAAATCATTAATGAATTGAGACTCCGGATTCTATAACCACGCATAAAATTTGCCTGGCCGCTTCAGGCCGCTCGAGTTGGCCCCTGATGGCTTGAAAATCAGTTTTCGAAAA
>NC_046660.1:136701070-136728377 GCF_010883055.1 Belonocnema kinseyi
AGTTGAAGTGAAAATATTTAGTAAATTTTCTTGTCTGAAAAATTAAGTTTTTTTGATTTTTTACAGAAACAGTGAAAGATACAACTTTTTTGTCGAGAGAAACAAGATGCGCCATGAAATTTCCTATGAAGTGATATCTTAAAAAGTTGAATTTTCGAAAATTGATTTTCAAGCCATCAGGGGCCAACTCGAGCGGCCTGAAGCGGCCAGGCAAATTTTATGCGTGGTTATAGAATCCGGAGTCTCAATTGTGTCATTTTTGAAGCCTGAGGGTGATATCGAACATAACTTGGTATCCCCAGGACCAAGAGAAAGAAATTTGATGTCATAAGCATACAAGAATTGCAGATAATTTGGTTTTAAAGTGTCATTCTTTTAAGCGGCTGTGAAACCGGGAAAAACATTTAAAATTAGTTTAATGCCACCCAATATTTTACATTCTGTATATTGTGCAAACTGGAAATTCATTGGAATGCTTTAAAATACCCTAAACCTAAAAATTATTTAAAATATTCGAAAATACATTGCAATATTTTAAAATCTTTTAAGTCCTAAAAAATCCCTTAATTATTGTAAATTAAATCTTGAAACATTCATTCAAAGATGTTGAGAAACTTTAAATCCCTTAAATTCGATGACATCTTCGGAAATCTTGTGAAATAACTGTAAATCTTTTCAAATTTTATACGACCTTACTATGATCATGAATCTTTGGGAATAAGGGCCTAGACAATAGTGTATAAAAGGTAAGGCCGGTTACGTCGTTATTTACTTATTTGTTGCAATTTTTTCCAGCAAAAAATGGTTGCCAAATTCGACGTCTGCTGTGTAGAATAATTTCTATTCTTCTTCTTTATTCATAATGTGTCCCCTAAGGGTTTACATGAATTCCATTCTTTACATTCTTTCCGTTTATATCTATATTTGTTACAATCTTATCCTTTCTATATATACAATTATTTACAACTATTTACATAAAGTCTTATATCTAGTTCCTTATTTATATTTCCTGCGATAGCGCAATTCAGGACCTATTAGCAAACGAGTGAGCGCGCGAACGAAAGCGAGAGTGCAAGCGAGAGAGAGAGAGAGAGCACGAGAACGCAAACGCATGTTAGTCTACTTTACTTTTACTTTACCATTACTTACAATTTTCACGCTTCTAATCTAGGCGACTTCCGTATCCTTTTTCTTTCACTTTTTTATACTCCCTTTACCTTTTTCACGTGCATTCTTTTATTCTCTCTCATTCGCTCCTCTAGCACCCTTCAACTTTTCCATCCATTCTTCTCCTAATTCATCTTCCCTTAGAATCTTAACCACATTTTCTTGCTAGCTTCCTTTATATTCCATTCCTTTCCTACATCCTTCTCATACATGCTCCCATGTTTCCTCCTCCCATTCACATATTCGACACTTTCTGTTCTCTTCTTTTTCTCAGTACATCCCCTCCCTTACCTCGTTCCCAATCTAAGTCTTGCTATTCTGGTCCACCTTCTCTCTCCCCATCCCTTTTCTAAATACTTTGGCACCCCTTTCTTTTTAACATCTTATACCATTTATTGTATTTTGATTCCTCAATCGCCCGCCATCTTTCTATCAATTGTCTTTGCCTCTCCCTTTTTTCCAATTCTTCATAGTTTATTCCAGTCCCGTCTTATATTTCTCTATCTTTAAAGAAATCCCTTCTTTCTGCTTCTCATTTTGTTAATTCGATCGCTCTTCCTCTCCTCTCTTCTACCTCCATCAAACACTTTCTCGCAAACTTTCCTCCCTTTCCCTCCCGCAGCTTCGCCTCAAATTTCCAGCCCTCTTTCCCGCGCTCAAATTTACCTTATCCCTTTGCATTTCTTCTCTCACCGTATATCCAGGCGTCCTCCAGTCTGCCCCTGTTGTCCACCTTATATACCTTTCCTGTAAGCTCTTAATATCTTTACTTTCTTTCCATCCCTATATCTCTGCTCCATAACCCAATACCGGCGATACCAGCGTATCAAATAACCACATTCTCCTTCTCTAATTCTTTTCAACCTCCTTTTTCCTATTCCCCATATCTGTTTCATTACCCCTGCTGCTTTTTTTTTATCCTTTCTCTTAAATGAGCTGTATGATCTCCATTCGTTTGCAAGATATATATCCCAAATATTTATACTCTTTGACTTCTTCTAACTTTATTCCCTTCCATCTCCCTGTCCATTCTTTCTTCCTTCCCCCTCCTTTTCTAAACCTCATTATCTTTGTCTTTTCTACATTTACATTCAGCTTTTTCTCATCTAAGTATTTCTCTAATCCTTTAATTAATCCCGTCATCCCTTCTTCACCCTCTTCCATCAAAACTATTTCGTCTGCGTATACCAGTGCATATATCTTTTCATTCCCTATCCTAACTCCTCTCAAACCTTTTCTCCTCATTTCTTCTTCCAAGTCTGATATTAACCTATCATTGCCCCTTTTCCCTTTTAATTTTCTTATTTACTAGATAGTTCAGAACATATATGTTATCCATTACCCCATTCCTTTTCTAAACCTTGTCTGATTCGGTGACTCGATCTTTTTTTCTTCAACTTCTATTTTCAATGTCTCCGACAAAATATTTACATATACTTTATACCGTGTTGGCATCAACGTCACCCCCCTATAATCTCTAACATCCTCTCCCTTGCCTTTCTTTATCAATAGTATAACTACTCCTTCTTTCCATAACTCTGGCCAGCCCTCTCCTCTCCATGCTCTATTACACATTATCCATGCCCATTCCCCTAGTTCCTCCCCTGCATATTTCCATACTAAATTTGAAATCATATTTATACCAGGTGCTTTTCCATCCTTCATTATTCCTAAAACTTTAACTATTTCTTCCCTTGAAATGTCCTCTTCCTCATCTCTTTCTCTACCATGTTTTCCTCCCTTTACAACTTTTCTCTTTACTCCTCTCAGCAAATCCAAAAAATATTTCTTGTATTCTTTCATTTCAATATCTTGGTTTACTCTTTTGCTTCCTTTTCTTTCTCTATTTACTACCTTCCATACCTCTTCTTCTGTCCTAGCTTTCTCCGCCTCTTCCTCAAACCTTTCAGTCTCTTCCTCTTTCTTTCGATAACACAACTCAGTATACTCTCTTTTTTTTCTATATTCTTACCCATTACTTTTTTCTTTTCTCCACTTTCTTTATTCCTTTCTGACCTGCTTTTTTTTCTCTTGGCAGTCCTCATCCCATCTTCTTCTATTCCTCCATTTACTAACTTCATTTGTGTTTGTGCACTCTAATTCTATTTTTATTTCTCCTATCATTTTCTCCATCTCCTCGTCCAAATTTCTCTCTCCCATTTTGATATTTCTTATTTTTTCTCTAAACTGTTCTTTTCCTTCGCTCAACCAATCCCCTTTACCTACACTTTTTACATTTGCTCCCCTTTTACTCATATTGCCATTGCTTCTTTGTCCCTCTAATGTCACTATTAAGGGAAAGTGATCCGAATAAATATATTCACCTACATCTAGTTTCTTAACATTCTCTCGTACCTCATCATCCACTATCACATAAACAATTACCGTTCTCCTTTAACTTCCTGAGCGTGAATATTCTCCTTTTTCATCCCCTTCTATATTTCCGTTCAAGATATACCATCCTAACTCCTCCAAGCTCTTTAACAACTTTTTTCCCTCTCTATTTAGTACCTTATCTTTGGATTTTCTTCCTCTCTCTTCTCCCCATTCCCTTCCTTCTCTGTCTCCTGTTCTCGCATTGAAATCCCCACCTATTACCATCCTAATCTCTTCTTTATTTTCTTCAATAATTTATTTATTCTCCTCTGCTATTTCCTGCTATATTCCAGTAACAAATCTTCCATTCTACCCTACTTTCGTTTCTCATCTCTTTTTCCTTCTTACTATTTCTTATTTTCCTATCTCCCGTTCCTTCCTCTTCTAGTTTCCCTGCACCTCATTTCTTACTATCTGTTCTCTTTCTTCATCCCAATCCCACCATACTCCATCTATCTGAATTATCGCATACTTAACCCATGTTTCTTTTCCTTTTTTCTTTCCTCTTCCGCTATTTTCCTTAATTTATACTGCATCTTCCTTTTTACCCATGACAAATCATCCTCTATTCTCTCTGGACTACCATATAATAACCACTTCTTTGTCATCACCTCCCTCTTCTGTTTCCATTTGTTTCGTTTCCCCTCTTTTCACTTCCCTTCCTACATTTCGCATTTTCTCTATCTCTACCTTAGCATCAATCCTTTTTAGTACTTCGTCTACCCCTTTCTTCAGCTCCTTCCCATGTAATCGCATGCCTTCTATACTTCCATGTCACTATCTACCGTCGCTGTCTGGTACCTGTCTCGCCTTTCTTTGTCGCCATCCAACCCTGCTACTACCAATCTGCCAACACAGTCCTCCCACCCTCTCACAAATCTTTAAATAAAACTTCCACACTACTTTACACTTTCGATAATTTTTAAATGTGTGGAAAAATCTACAGGTATTGTTATTTTCAATAAGAATTTTACATTTATCACGCAAGATATTCAAATAATAATTTTCTCTCTAGCATTAGCAGAATTTTGTAGGGTTTCTGGGTGTACCTTTCGGAGTGCATTTTAGATTCTGGCATTGCGTTTGATGTTAGTGTTTTATACAGCCAGAATATATTGTAACATGGAAACAAAAAACGATTGAACTGGAGCGCTTTGAAATGTGTATCTAAAATTTCAGATTCTAAAAGTTCTATTTCAATTGTTTTGGGACTCTTTCAATTGGTCAGCTATTTGGACTTAATTAAATCTGCCAAGCCACATTAGGACATGTACTCGTTCTATAGATTTAGGACATTCTGAATACGAGTACATAACCTCAAAAAACTAAATTAATTTCAATTCGTGATTTACAATTGACAGAAGAAGCGCATGAGTCGTTTCAAAATCTCAATGAAATGGAGTTTGAAGGATGTCAAACTGAATGGAGAAAAGCAGGTTCCCTTTTACGGAAACGAATGTGCATAACACAACTGATGTTTGATGAAGTCCGATGAATTGTATAATGCAGATTACGCTCTCCATTATTTAATTGTAGTGAATTGTAGTTAATTCCCATTCACTACAATTAAATAATGGAGAGCGTAATCTGCATTATACAATTCATCGGACTTCATCAAACATCAGTTGTGTTATGCATATGGTTATGCAAGTGAATTTGAAAAGGAAAATGCAGATAAGTCAGGGACGTAAATGAATTGGATTTTTAAGATTCAACAATATCCATCAGCACTATTTTTACTACTTTAGAACAATAATTGAATACAAAATATTATATTTTTCTCTGAAACTAAGTGTTCAATGCAGACTGTTTATCGTATTCAGTGAAAAAACACATTTCCTGTTAAAACTATTTATGTCAAGAAAATAATTATTTTACTATATCATGTAAGTTTCAACACACCATAAGCTTAAATTTACTTTAGTTAATACATACAGCAAAATACTTGGTTAAAAATATGCAAAAAATATTAATTATTGACGATCAGAAATGAAATATATAAATATATAAATAGATGGTAAATATTCCATGTATAAATTAATCAAAAATTATTTTAAGTTTACTTTTATGTTAAGGTAAGTTAATTGAAGTTTATAATATGTTTAAACATATACAATATACTAAATTGATGATTTTTTTGACAAAAACAATTTAAAAATAAATCGTGTTTTTTTCTGTATACGAGAAAAATTACACACATGTAACACTCAGTTTCCAATAAATATTAATTGTTTTTATCCACTTAGTAGTTTAAACCATGCGAAATAATTAAAACATGGTTGTTTAGCTCAAAATAAAATGTATTTTCAAAATCCTACCTGGTTTCGCGAGTTGACATTTTGGCCACATTGAAAAAATAGATGGTGTATTGTAACGCAGCGAATCCCAATAGTATTATTACAGTTAACCGTCGTTTTTTCTCGATAACGAAATATTTCTTGGTGAATCGTAAAATAATGACTTCTCCGATTGACTGGTACCTCTGACCTATCCTCAGCAATCTTCCATTCCTCTTTAAGATACACAATTCATACGACTTGAAATACGATTGAAACACGGCTAATAACTTCTCGCTTCCTGGGTACACTATTTACCTTATTTATAGGATTCTACGCAATGCGCCATTTCCATATGTGATTTGCGCGTTGCAGCATAACATGATATGTTAATATTTCAGTCAATCATTTTTTTAATTGAAAAATTATAATCGATTATTATCAGGGAATTTACGGCGGCATCCTTTTATCAGTTCCCACCGTTTTTCTATCCTAATATCAAGTAAATCATGTCAATAAACCATGACAAAAATAAAGAGCACAAGGTGCATTTTGATTCTCATTTAAAATTCCTGCAAACCGGGTCGTAACTTTTACAGACAGTGTACCCATGGTAGTACGATCAAGTTGCTTAACCACTTTACTCTCATTTGTTAGCAGTCACTCGATCTGTTTCAAAAAAATAGACAGTAAGCGCATATACCGCAACCGCGAAACCCGTTTCAGCGTCAGGATATCTCCAGAGTGTATTTCTAAAACCTTGAAACCGAATTATCATCTTCCGCTCGTAAGTTTTCAGTGTCTCATAGATTTCGCCATTTTTGTTCGCCCCGTTCCCACAGCCTTAATTGGTTGAATATATTTCATTGTGTGCATTTTCTTTGATTCCATTAGATTATTAAAAAATGTATAGAACAGTAGAAAATTTAAAAGAAGGATTTTGCAGGATGGACAGAAAATTACGTTTTGCTCTTTTTTTGAAACGAGAAAAAGAGGAAGATCCATTATTAAAGTCCCAACTAGCAATGCCGTATAATTTATTTGACACAATAGAGCTTTTAAGATTTCTATATAAAATTTGTAGGTGCAATTTAAAAAATGATAATTAAGGATAGATAAATTAGTTTATTTCAAATGTTATGAATTATTTATTTAATTATTTTTCTTTGATTAAATTGAAAATAAAATTTTAATTGATTTTTAAAATTAAAGAATCCAAGAGTATATTACATATTGGACTAGAATTATTTAGATCTGAAATTATGTTTAAACAATTATTAATATGTTTCTTAATGATGAAAATTTCTGCTATTAGTCTGTTAAATTCATGAGGTTCATGGTTTAAAATTGTAATATTTACCCAATCATTTAGATGTCTAGTTTCGACCTGGTGTTTAACTATGAATTTATGGTTTTTTTTCGTTTTGTCTGAAATTATCACGATGTTCCTTTATTCTCTTAAAAAATAATCTACCAGTTTAAACAACATAACACTTTTCAAAATTTAGATATTGAATTTTATATACCACATCAGTAAGTTAAAAATTTTCTCAAGAGTGTTTCCCTAGTTTTCTATATTTAGCAATTTTTAGGTCAAATCGAAAAATTATTGGGATAATAAAATCATTAAGAATTCTTTTAATTTCAAAAGATAACTTTCCATCAAAACGTATAAAAACTGAAGGTTCAAAAACAAAATCTCTAACTACACCAAACTCTCGCTTTCAGTCCAGTGTGGGTGGTTGCCTTCAAATAGTCTTGGACTGCTCCTTTAAGAAACTGCGAGAGCCAGCAGTTCTAGGTAGGCTGATAACGTTGTGACTGAAAGCGAGAGTTCGGTGTATATTTGTATTTTTTTGTTCAGAAAGAGAATCTTCAATCCTTACAATTTCTCTACAAATATGCGTTTTAATAAATTGAATTGAATAATTATTAAAATAAAGAGTTTTTTCAATAAATTCAATTTTCGACTTGTGGAATCATTCATGTGGTAATTTAAAAGCTAAAACTTGAGTTTTTGGAACTATCACAGAAGCTTAAAGAATTTTAATGAATATATTGGACATTTTATATGTCGGTGAATGTATTAATAAGACAACAGGTCGAAATGAACAATTAGGTTTCTGAACTTTAGGCAAGCCATAAATTTGAGGTCTGTTAGTATCATGATTTAAGATATCTTTACAACAATAACTACAGTAAAACTCTTCAATAGCCCTCCCTTCTATAGCCCTTCCGAGAATTAACGCCGCGCCGCTGGTAGGTTTTGCTTGCACTGTATCGAATATCCATGAATGTAACCATTTGAGAGTTTCATTTTTTAATTCTTCTAGATTTTAATTTATTTTTTCATATGTTGTATTATCATCTAATAATTCTTGCAAGTTTAATATATGATTCCTTATTAAGAGCAATAGCAATGCTACTTTTGTAAACATAAGTCTTAACAAATCACGATCGTCTATATTATTTATTAATCTTACATTTAACCAGTTTCTCCAGGACGTGGGATTTTTCGGTCACCACCACGCTCCCATCTGGGAGAAACTCATTCAAACGTAGCATGTCGGTGATTCGGCTCTGCTACATGCTGCGTAGGCCAGCCTCCTGTAAAGCCGAAAATGTACGAGCACGAACCTGACCCCCCCCCCCCATTTCACGATTCGTTTTCGGTGGCTAACTGGCTATTAGGAGGAGTTTTTAAGTAAACTGAATTTCGCAGGGTGTCAAGAGAATGAAAGTTCATGCAATTTTGCTATTTTCTATAATTTTCAAAGAAAAATACGGAACTTAATTCTTATTAAGCCTTCTTGGGCAATTTTGTTGTATTTTTTTTTTTAATTTATGTTGCTTTAAAAATGTCCTTTCAAATCTGCATAAGTTTAAGATATATTCAAGAATTTTAAAACCATTCGAAAATAATTCCAACCTGTAAAGATTTTTTTAAGGTATCACGAAAATAAAAAAAAATTCTTTTAGGTTATTATGAATAATTAATATAATTTTTAATTTCAAAAAATGAATTTCAAAAGATTCTAAATACATTTTCAGAAATCCGACAAAATTAAAAACACAACTTTTTCAAGAAATATTTACAAGAATAAAAGAGGTTTAAATGAAAGTTTAAACTTAAAAATTTGTTGTAAATTTCGGTTTTTGATGTTTTCAAAAATAGCCTTTAGAAGTTTTAAAGGAATTCCAAAAGATTTCAAGGAGATAAAACTATTTGTCTTAAAATTCATAGGAAAAATTTAAAACATTAAAAGTCAATTTTTTACATCTCAAATCAGTAACATAATTCTTATTACACCTTATTAATTTTTCAAATTAAATGTTGGTTTAAAAATCTACTTTCAAATTTATGTAATTTTAAGCGATATTCAGAAATTTTGAAAGGATTAAAAAATAATTAAAACTTTTAAAGTTTTTTTTAAAGAATATTGTAAGATTTTACGAAAAAAAAAATTATTTTAGGTTCCTAGAAATAATTAAAATAATTTTTTATTTCGAAAAATTAATTTTAGTACATTATTTTAAAGTATTTAAAAACATTAAAAAAGACGTTAAAAATTGTCAAAGAATCTGAAAAATTTTAAAGGCAACTTTAGACCCAGAAATCTTGGCTCCTATATCTATTTACATAAAGTAAATGATATTTTCCTCTTCGTCATAAGTCTAATGGTTCAAATGTAACTCGGGATTTTAAAACCGTGAATAGATTTGAATAGATTTGAGGAGTAAGTAGATCGTCATTTGTGAAGTCGGGAGAGCTCGGATTTCGGCTTGTGCATTTTCGGCTTCACACGAGGCTGGTCTTCGCAGCATTTAACAGAGCCGATTTATCGACATGCTACGTTTGCATGCGCTTCTCCCAGATGGGAGAAAGGTGTGGGCCGAAAAATCCCACGTTCTAGAGACACTGTATTTAAGTCTATATATTTGACAATATATAAAATTATTTATCGTTTGTTAGTTAACAAGAATGAACTAAATTTGTTTCCCCAAACTTAATCTTCTAATTTTTAAAATTTATGAATTTAAAAATTTAAACATTAATTTAATATATTATTGTAATATTTAACTCATAGTTAATAATTTATTCATAGTTAAGGTAACAATTTTTTCATGTTTGCCAATAATTTGTCATTCTTTTTCATTTATGTTTGTTCAGTTTCAGGTACAAAATTTATTTAGAAATCTTAGAACCCTTATTATATCAAATTGATGATGCGGCTTTGCTAGATAGGTCTTTGTTAATGGTCCTCTTTGTATTTTTATCGTTTGAAAAATGAAGCAAAACGTAGTTTTTCTTCCATCCTACAAAATGTTTCTTTTAAATTTCCGTAGAGGTGAAAAGCATATTTCCAGAAAGGTATCGGTTGAGGTCACGTATTAACGCAATTCGTGGAATTCATGAAATTCTCACTATCATGGAATTCAGGAAATTCAAGAAATTCATAAAATTAAATGAATTCATGGAATTCAAGGATTTCATCCAATTTAATTAATTCATCAAATTCAAGCAATTATTATCATTCGTAAAATTCACGGAATTAATGGAATTCACAGAATTAATGGAATTCATGCTATTCATGTAATATAAGGAATTCGTGCAATTCACGGACTACACGGAATGCAGGGTATTTATATAATCAACCAATTTCATGGCATTTTCGAGAAAGTCAAAAAGTTGTAGTTTTTCATAGAATTAACGGCTTTTATGAAATTTGCAGAATTTAAGGAATTTATGGAATTCAAATTGTTTCAACTTTCCTTCAACATCTCATGGGGAAGCTGCAAAACACCCCTAAGACTGGTCATAGAAATATTGTTGGTCGAAGCCCTACCCATTTTCACCATCTCAAGGGGGGCTGAAGGAAACCCTGTGACAGGTTACAGAAATAATGTAGATCAAATACCTACTCCTTGTCAACATTTCGTGGGGGGGGGGGGCACGAAGGCAACCCTATGACTGTTCACAGAAATAAAGTTGATTAAACCCCTACCCCTTTCCAACGTCTTGTGAGGGAGGGGCGAAGTCACCCCTAGAACTGCTCACAGAAACAATGTTAATCAAACCTTTATCCCTTTCCAATAACTCGTGGTGGCGGTAAGGCACCTCTTATACTGGTTACAGAAATAATATTAGTCAAGCCCCTATTCGTTTCCACTGCCTCACGGTGAAGCTGGAACGCACCCCAACAACTGGTCCCAGAAATAATGTTTGTAAAGACTCTACCCCTTTTCATATTCTCGTAGGGGCCCCCTGTGACTGTTCACAGAAATAATGTTGGTGAAACCATTTACCCTTTTCCAAAATATCGTGGTGGGGCTGAAACGCATCTCTGCAACTGGTCACAGAAATAATGTTGCTCAAACCCTAACCCTTTTCCAACGTCCAGTAGGGAATGGGCAGGAAGGCACTTCTGGGACTGCATACAGAAATAATATTGGTCAAACCCCTACGCCTTTTAAACGTCTCATGGGGGCGCGAAGGAACCCCTCTGACTGGTTACAGAAATAATATTGGTCTAACCACTACCCCTTTCCAACGTCTCGTGAGTGGCGGGAATGCAACCCTACGACTGTTCACGAAAATAATGTTGGTCAAACCTCTACCCCTTCGCAACGTATCGTGTCAGTAAGAAAGCACCCCTGTGACTGGTTACAGAAATAATATTGGTCAAATACCTACCCTTTTCAACGTCTTGTGCGGAGCGGGAAGGCACTACTGTTACTGGTAACAGAGCTATTGTTGGTCAAACCCCTACCCCTTTCTAATGTCTAGCGTGGGCGGAAATACACCCCTGTGTATTTAATAAACCACCGATGTTAGCCCCTTTGTGGCTCCCCAACGGATTATTCGTTTCAAAGTCATCTTGGTACAATAAGAGAGGAAGAACTGTATGGCCGTCAAATGTTCTTTTTAGATTCTGCCACAACTCTGCTTGAACTAAATTAGTTATCGCACACTTTCCTATTTCAAGTTCATTCAGATTTTGAATAGTGGACTTTAAAACTCCTGGTAATTCAAATAATTTTTTTGAAACGCGTCGCAAAGGAATAAATTGAATATTGATGGGCTCAGTTTTCGCTTCTTTGTCCTTTTTTTGAACATTTTTTTTCGATTCCGGATAAACAAGCACATCTTCGGGAGGAATGTAACATTTAGCTTCATTCATGTTCTTTATAAACTTATGCTCACGATCAATTTGTTCAAATGGTCTTTGCACTGTTTTAATCATAATCTTATAAGCCTGCAGATTGCCAGAACTCTCACCGAGAACCTTCATTCTGTGAATCATTTGTTGCAAAAGCAACGTCATTGGCTGAGTTTGCATGAACTTAGTAAAACCTTTGACCATATGTATGGTATTATGCGTCCGCGTGGACAATCCCACGAGAAATAATAATCAGCCATGAAGTATGCAGCCTTAGAAGTTAAAGTAGTAGAAAAATTATGGCGGTCCATGACTGAACAAAATAATTTATTCAGAACAATAGCAAATTCCGGCTACAAACAAAAATTGTAAGTTGCCTAGACTGCAATAGATTATTATAAATGAACACTTAATTATAATTATCGATCTATTTTAGGTATTTTTTAGCGTTTTCTACAAAAGACAAAGATGAAGTCAGAAAAGTATTCATTTTGTCATAAGTCGTAGAAACATTCAACAAACTTTTTTGCAAGAACAGGAAAGTGCGTCGCGCTATTTTCGGATACAGTATGCCCAAAGTCAAGTACACTTGAAGGGTTATAATCACAGCTTCTAACAAAGATTGAGTCTCATATGTAACCTTCCCAATAACGCAATAATACCTAAAACGATCCATTCTCGAATTTAAAGTGCTTGCTGTTGTTAAATTTGCTGAAAGTTCATCCACAGACAATGCAAGGACGGAAGCTGCATCAGTAAGTGTTTCTGCAGATGAAATTTTGATTTATAAATGACAACGATGAAAGGAAATATTTCGGGTTGCGCTTGTGTGAACTCCTTTTGTCTACTTCTTACTGCCGTCACAAATTGCTCCTGATCCTGTAGGCCCGAACTAAACATAAACTAATAAGTGATATAAGATGATAAATTATATAACATACTTTAGGACATGTTGCAGGATGGATACCAGAAAAGGGAAGAGTGTAGGTTCCAAGTAGTATATTTTTTAATTCTGGTATTTGAACTTTCAGTTTTTTGGTTTTCGGTTCACTGAACGCTACTTTTGCCTTCTTAGCTTTCACTGCTACCGAAAGTAGCATTAACGCGATTATGATCTTTTTATCTAAAAATTAATTTTTTATACAAATCTTTTTTCACACTAATGAGTATATCGAGCAACATGTCATTAGGACTTACCTAAAGAGCAGTCTCCAGAAGCTAAGAGTTTGAGCTATTCAACAGTGTCATTAGTAACGATGTTTCTGGAGAGTACCAGCTTGATCAAGCTGTCTCTATAGGTATCTAATGAGTTTTCAATGTTTTCAGGCGCGGCAGGGAACTTGGTAAAGAAATCTGATTTGATCTGCAATTATAAAGTTAAAAATAGTATAGTGAAAATCTAAATAAACATCATTTTTGTCCTTATATAAATCATCAGTTCTATCCCAGTTTCACAAACAAGACATGCTGTGTCACCTGCAAAAACGGTTATTTACGAAAAAGTCAACTTTTATAATTCCTTCGCGATTTTCAAAATATAATTGTTTCGTTACTTCTACTATATTTTATGTAACAACTGAGAATCAGGCCTTTCAACGCACCAGAAGAAAATATTTTTTTGTTTTGACCTGGAGAACTTTCCCTTCTAATAAGCCTTTGGACTTGAGATCTCTTCTTACTGTATTAACACGACAGAGAAGTTGACCAAAAGCTAGGTGATGCACTTTGAAAACGGTATGAACAGTATCTAACCCAAAGAAGGTTCCTATTTCTGTGGCCAAGTCACTTAGAAATCCTAATAAACTTCTAAAAAT
Source organism: Belonocnema kinseyi (assembly GCF_010883055.1). Taxonomy (NCBI): domain Eukaryota; kingdom Metazoa; phylum Arthropoda; class Insecta; order Hymenoptera; family Cynipidae; genus Belonocnema; species Belonocnema kinseyi. The sequence goes on from NC_046660.1 coordinate 136,714,865, forward strand.
GACATATTTTGTTTACCAATATTGAAATCACAATCAAAATTATGAAAATTCTAGTCAGTCTTCCATTCTTCTCAAACTCAGCCAAAATCATGAATCCATTTAAATCATTTTCCAAAATCGTTTTAAGTTTCATTCTCTGAGGTACGAAGTCGCATAAAGCAATACTCGTTGTGACTTACAAATTGAGCATATTACTTCAAAGTGATTGTTTCTAATCCTAAGATCATTATGTTCAAAATTCGCATCGGACATCGCACGCGAGTTGGAACAACTGCTTTTACTGCGATGTGTAATTAGTTTTTTAATAAATTGTGGGCCAATAAACCCATATTCGCCAAAATGCTCTTTAGCACCTTCTATACCACCAGCCTTTAAATATTTTCCAACATTAAGCATTAAAAAATGAAAATAAAATTCATTAATGACCACTTACATCAATTAAATATTATTCATCAATAATATTATTACCGGTTCAGATCGCTGCGACATAACAGTGCTGATGCGCGTGAAAATAATTCGGAACACTTTGATCGCAGTAGTGGCCGTCGTCAAATTTCAAACTGTGACTCACACGTATGACAACCGTGTAGCACTCGTGTGGTCACCGTGAACACGTCACTTTGAGATATTCTCGAGCATTTCCAAGCACTTTTTACCCATCGCGCGCACCAGCACCGTGAGTATCAGATATGTGTAAAACTTGTCCCCATCCCTCCAAGACTGTCATAACAACTTTTTGAATTTTTTGGAAAAATCGAAAATTCAAATTTTGATTACACGGAAAAAATAATGAAAAATAAAAAATTCTGTTTCGTGGTCTAACTATGCAAGTTACAAAAAATGACGAATTAAAACAATGATGCATAAAAGAATACAAATTTATTAATAACGTTTTGATAGGCTGCACTTAAAAAAAATTCTGGTAATTTTACCACTTTCAGAGTAGGTCCGATTATTATCTACTCCCAAAGTAACGTTTTCAATGACAATAAAGAATATCCACTTACAGTATGGAGTTCAACCTTGAGGTTATGTAAGTTTCCAGACAGATCCCGTAAAATTAATTTATAATTTGACTACAAATTGTAAATATTCTGTTGAAATAAGGAATAATGTAGAAAGCAGTTTGTTAAATAGAAAAATTCTTGTTTAATGATACAGTATGTTTTTTTAGTTTCGCTATACTCCGTAATTATTGAAAAAATAAATTGACATACATACGAATATAACAAATAAATTTTTTTTCAATACATCTTTTAACTATGCATAAACACATATCACGTAGAATATTCCAAACATTGGTCACAGCCAAGAAACACTAATAAAAAATACCATAAACAAGCTTTTGCTATTACTTAAAAACTATTAGATTCTGAACACTAAATTAAGCGCAAGATTTATATAGTATGCATAAGAATTTCATGAAATTACAATTTTTTACGAAAATAATACTGGAGTTATTCCACCCATAAAGCTTTTTATAAAATAGTCGGCTAGTAGTCCAAACAGCAACTATACTTATTACAAATTTGGCTCAAATTTGGCAGCATTTTGTTTGAAAAACATTTTACGTACTCCTTATTGGCCAAGTTCTTTTAAAAGTCGTCGAAGGTAAAAGAAAAATTGCAAATCCTATTCCTCCCAATAGACTTAGTCAAATTTGACGGATGCATTTTATTAACCTATTTTTTATTATTAAATCGTTTTATAATTTATAAATTAGGAAAATATTCAAATTTATATTTTTCTATATCAATAATTCATTTAAATGTGTTTAAAAAGGTACTAACGTATTAAAGTACAATATGCGAATTAAAATAATTTTAACTCTAGAGAGGCAGACTTGAATTGATTAGAATTAAAATTTCAAAATTGATATTCCACATGAAGGAATTTAAAAAAATTCATAATTCATAGATGGAAAAAACGCGCATTCAAAAGAATAGAATAATCTTCACTTTTACACTGAAATCTGAGAATATTAAATTTTCTCTATTCAAGGCTTATTACCAGGTGTGTTGAAGATATTCTTATTTTATTGATTGCTGTATCATCAACTGACATTGCTGAAAAGAATAAATAATTAATGATAATATTTGAAGAAATGAGACTGAGAACTTGATAAGGACTAATTTTTTGAAATTTTTCTTTTAACGGTTTCGAGTAATTTTGGACACAATTTATCGATAAATATTTGAAATGTGTAACCTGGACTTCAAATTAATGATTTTCGATGTAAGTGCAAAACCATTTTATTCCAAATAGTAAGACTGAAAATAAATTAATATTCCGAAAACTTTATTCGGCTTTTTCCATACAAATTTTATCGTTGAGAAACGATGTGCACGAAATATCACTGGCAACACACAATAATTGTCTATTAGTCGGGGAGCTGGCTACATAAAACAGTACCGATAAGGTACACGACGTTTGAGTTCTCAAACCGCTGGAAAAAAGTTGTTACATCACCAAACGGCTTTTCTCGCTGTTCGGACAGGCCGGATATGAAAATGACAGCCAAGTTTTGACGTCGAAAAAATGTGCCTGAAAAACCGATAAGGTGCACGGGTGAAACTTTTTTCAGCCGTTTGTAAAGACCTGCCAGAAATTTAGCCGGTCGGAAAACGTCCGCCAGAAGCGATTAAAAGTGTCGGAAAACTCATATGAAAAAACCGATGTGGTACACACGCGAACATTTTTTATAGGCTTTAAGAGACCTTAACTAAGAGCGGTAAAGCAGTGCAAGAAATGTAGTCGGTCGGTAAACCTTCGGAACAATTCAAACAATGTCGACGTAGATGTGAAGTTATATGCATTCACAATCGTTGCATTCAAAATCTGTTTTTTTATGACTCCGTTCGAAATATCTTTTTGTCCTACCATAAATTAAAAAAAAAATCAACTTGATACGCTGAAAACTCACTGAAATATTATGATTTATTATAGCGCACTCGATTTCAAGCCGGTTTCTCCGAAACGGAGAAACCAGCTTATCATAAAAATCATGAATTGTAAAAATATAAATTGATTAAACGATACATTTATAAGGGTAGCTGAGAATAAATTTTAAAGCATAGTAAGAAACAAAAATATTAAATTAATCGTTATAAATAAAATTTGTACTTTATTTTGCAATAACTGAATAAGCAATCCCGGGACGCGAATAAGTATTGGAAATCCAATACTTTCTCGCAAAAAAGTACTGGAGACAATACGGCTTCAGACGATTTGGGGGTACAGCAGCCTGCTTGATTTCTCGGCGACACTTTTCTATTGTTCAGCGCTGGGCTCGGTCTCGAAGCTGGACGGCTCTCAACCGGCGGCTTCTGCATTATGATATAGGGGGCATTTAAATGGTACCTAGTGTATGAATTATGTTGCGCCCTACCATGGAGGTCGAGTCGAAGGCGCCTTGCCATATTAAAATGTTTGGGCAACTGCAATGCACAGTAACGTACGTTAGTTCAAGAAATTTGTATACTATTTATACAAAATGAAACACGTATGGAGTCTAATTATCAACGAAAAGCGTGGGTTTCTTTTTTATGATTTATAGAAGTTTTTAACCATTTACCGATACTAAGATTATTTGCTAATTTGTTCATAAAATTTGTTTATAATAAATAAATGGAATAATGAACAAATTATATGTATTGCATAAGTCCCTAAATATTCATTTAAGACAATATAAAGTTTATCTGATCAGTTACTAGAGCGTCAAGCTCTTTAAAACCTAATGAACTTTAATTTAAAGCAAAAAATTCAAAATCGGACCAAAATTGAAAACTCTGGACATTTTTGAACGAAAAAAGTGCATTTCCTCCCACTGTGCGCGCCTTCGATTAGACTAAGGGAGGTTTGACTAAGGGAGGGGCCGGTAATTTGGCGCACATGTTATAAAAAGCTCCGTTAAAAGTTAAATATGTTGTAAATGGTAGTCAAATAATATAGAGCACGTAAATCAATACCTTATCTACCCTATGCGCATGCTTATTATTGAATTTACGTCTATTAAAGTATTTAATTATCAAGTTTTACAAAAAGTGTGTCTGCGCCAAGTTATCCTTCCTGGTTGTCTAATGTGGTGTGCTCTTAGTGCAATTCGGAAAGGGAAGTAAAAGTTGTTTACTGAGTTCAATGAAATTAATTTTACGTAAACTTTTGGTTTAAATAATTACTTATAAATTGTGTGCAACTTGAACGTTATATATTATGTTTTTTTAATCCGGAAAAATTCTATTATACTTTTTCACTACTTTTCGGCTACTTCAAAAATACACACAAAACACCCAAAAATAACTTTTCATTATAAGAATTGAGTGATTAGCTTTATTGAGCAAATTTTATCACTATACAAAACAGTATAAAAAAAAACAGTACAGTAAATATTTCTACATCGTTTGGACATTAGAAATCAATTAAATTAAAAATACTAGCTGCTCCCTTTTCGCGAGTTATGCGAATTGTTGTATATTCACATAACCAACGACCGTACAAAACTTGCATATTCTAGTTAAGGAAATACAATCCTTTTCAAAGTTTACTTTTTTCCAAATTATTTTTAATACAAGCTTCTCCGCTTTGTTGTTGGAGAAATTTACGGGCGACGAATCGGTAAGAACTGGTAATGAGGGGGTTGATTATGATTTTGGTTAATTTTGAAAGTGGCGCATATGAGCGCATTTGAAATCCTATCCGAAGAGACCATTATAAATTCTTATATTACAATTTAGGATACTTAGAGATAGCTTTGGATAGTAGACCGTGACAAGTTGTAATGAGGGGGTTCATCATGGTTTTTTGTTAACTTCGGAATGGGCGCATATGGACGCATTTGAAATTCTATACGAAAAGCTCTTCATACAATTTTATAGTGCAATTTAGATTATTTGGAGATATCATTAGATAGTGGATCGATAACAAGTGGCAATGACGGGGTTGATTATGGTTTTCGGTTCGTTTTGAATGTAGCGCATATGAGAGCATTTCAAACGCCAGAGGAAAGTCACTTTATGAGTGCGGATTCAAAACTTTTTATTTTGTTGGTCATCACTTCGTTAAAGTTGTTAAACTCCATATCTTGGGCAATTTTCAAGATTTTCAAACAATATTTATGGCACATATGAACGCATTTCATGACGAATAAATCTATTATCAGAAAGAGATAGGGGAAAGGGGGGATGTTTCAAAAATTATAATATTTTATAAAAGGGTTTAGAGAGAATACAAGAAATAGATTGGATGATATGAATATGGATATGAGTATGCAGGGAAAGGATATAAGGGAGAAGTGAAGTAGGTTGGAAAAAAATGGGAAGAGTTGGATGAACGCTGGAAGGAGCAGAAAGAAAAGGTTTGGGGTAAACTAGAGAGCATTGAGAATAGATAGTGATAGTTTGAGGAACAGATCAATAATGCGATAAAACAGTTGGAAGAACGGGTAAGCAATTTGCAAATTAGAAATGAACATATGGTAAAACAAACATATATAAGGAAATAGTTAAAGAGAATGAAGAGAAAGCGCAAAGTGAAAATGAAAGATTAAAGAAAAGATTAAGTGAGATAGAAAGAAGATGGAAAGAGCAAGAGAGGGCCTAGAGGAAAATATCTTAGTAGTTAAGGGATTAACAGTGGAGAGTGAAACAGGCGAAGTGGAAAAAAAACTTTTTCGAGACATTAGAGTTCAGGTGAGGGTAGACGGAGTTAAGCGAATAGAAGGGACGAACGAAGGAAAAGAAGATTTGTTTCTAGTAAAAGTTGGGAGTGAGGGGGGGGGGAGAATATTATAGAGAGAACAAATTCATTGAGAGTAAGAAAGGAAAGAATTCAAGAAGATCTTACATGAAGGGAGAAGAAAAGAAGATGGGGAATAGGGCAAAGGGCTTGAGTGAAGAGGAAACAGGGGCACATGGTGTGATAGGGAGAGACAGGTTATGGGTAAATGGAAGGAATGGAGCTGGGACGAAGAATTATAAGAAATAAGGAAAAAACGAAAAAGTTTTGTGAAATTTAGGGGGGGGGGGGGGGCGAAAAAGAGTTTAGAGAGAAACGGAGGCGTTTCCAAACGGCAAATGGGAAAAAATACGAATAAATTATGCGGGAAGGAAATAGAGAAACGTGAAAATAGCTTTCTTGAATGTGTCAGGTTTGAAGAACAAGGATACAGGATTTTGGAGGGAGTTAGGAAAGTGGAATGTGATTAGGATGAGCGAAACCCGGGCAGATGAGAATGAGCGAGCTCAGTCACGCGAGCCCCCCCCCCCCAGTCTTAATTTTCGGGTTTTCTATAGCCCACTGAATTGCTCAAATTGCCAAATGCGCTCAAATGCACCACCGATAAAAATTTTTGTGCCACAAAACTGTAGGAGTTATATCAGACATTACGAGCGGGAGGGGGGATTCTAGCGTTACGCTATCCCCCCTCCATTTGAAAAATCAAAATTTGAATCACATGATCTTAAAGATCTTTAAATTCGCTCATATGCGTCATAAAGAAAGAATGTTGCGCCCCATTGAGAACGGAGTTATCAGATATCCGAATGGGGGCGGGGGAAGCTGCCGTCATTTTTCTAAACTAATAACATTTTTTCAAGTTTATTATACCTATTGCCCAAGATACAGAGGTAAACTAATTTTACGAAGTGCTGACCAAGAAAATAAAAAGGTTGCAATGCGCATTGATGAAGTGAATTTCCGATGGGGTTTCGAATGCGCTCATATGCGCCAGTTTCGAAATTGACAAAAAACTATAATCAACCCCCTCATTACCACTTACTACCAATCTTATACCCGATGATATCTAAAGAAAAACTTAAATTGAAATAAAAAAATTATAAAGATCTCTTTATATAGGATATCAAATGCGATAATATCCTCCACTTTCGAAATTAACAAAAAACCATAATCAGCCCCCTCATTAACATTTGTTACCGATCCACTATCTAATGATATCTCCAAATAAATAAGAAAAATATGTAAAATCCTATATGAAAAAACCCTCATAAAATTGTATAGTGCGATTTAAGTTATTTGGAGAAATTTTCGGGCGATAAATCGGTAAGAATTGATAACAAGGGAATTGATTATGATTTTTGATTAATTTGGAGAGTGGCGCATATGAGCGCATTTAAAATCCTATCCAAAGAGACCATTATAAATTCTTATATTACAATTTAGGTTATTTACAGATAGCATTGGATAGTAGATCGTCAAAAGTTGTAATGAGGGTGTTCATTATGGTTTTTTGTTAATTTCGGGAAGGAGCGCATATGGGCGCGTTCGAAATTCTATACGAAAAGCTCTTCATACGATTTTATAGTGTAATTTAGGTTATTTGGAGATATCATTAGATAGTGGATCGATAACAAGTGGCAATGCGAGGATTAATTATGGGTTTTGGTTCATTTTTAATGTAGCGCATATGAGAGAATTCCAAACGCCAGAGGAAAGTCACTTCATCAGTGCGGATTCAAAGCTTTTTATTTTGTTGGTCATCACATCTTTAAAGTTGTTAAACTCCATATCTTGGGAAATGCTCAAGATTTTCAAACCATATTTATGGCATATATGAGCGCATTTGACGACGAATGAATCTATGACCACAACTTTATATTGCACATCACTGTTGCGGATTTAACACCTGCGTTACACTGGCCCCCCTCCAAAATATGATATTTTTGTTAATTAGGTAGCGCAAAACTTTTATTCATGGCTCATATGAGCGCATTTGAAGATCTTCAGGATCATGTGATTTTAATTTTGATTTTTCAGACATATAACTTCTACAGTTTTGTGGCGTAAAAATTTTAATCGTTGGCGCATTTGAGCGCATTTGGGGCGCAATAAAGTGGGCTGTAGAAAAGGCTGTTACCGAGAGGTTAGGTGTGGACAAAGCAAGAAGCAAGAAAAGAACAGGTTAAAGGGAGAGGCAAGGGAGGTATGATTTTAGGGGTGAGAAAGGATTAGCAGTAAACTGTATAAAAGATGGGGCCAAGGAAAAAAAGAATGGAAGAATGGTAAGAAGGATTATAATTGGGAAAGTCAAAATAGCGGTGGTTTGTGTATATAAATGAAGAGAGGGAGACGAAGGTTTGAGAATTATATGGAGGTGGATGGAAGAAAAGAAGGAAGAATTGGTTTTAATAGGAGGGGACCTGAATGAATGGACTGGCTAACCAGGGGGAGAATTTCATGCCGTAGAAAGGGAAACATATATAAGGAACTCCAAACATAGGCAGACGAACCGGGAGGGAGGAAGTTACTAGACATGATAGGAGAAACAAGATGGTTTATATGTAATGACAATATAAAGGAAGTTGAGGAAGAGGAGTTCACTTTTATTGTAAAAGGAGCAACAGTAATAGACTACATCTTAGTTGAAGAAAAAATGCGACATATGTTATGGTGGCTAAAGCGTAGGCTTTGGACCTACTCCGTCGGCTTGCTGGTTCGATTTCCGCCTCGCACTCTGGAAGAGTCTTGGTGGCCCATGCTGTTAACACTAGCCTAGCAAGGGAGTAGTTCATCTCCGAAGAGTCGAGGGACCGGTACCTATGATGTAAAAAGTTCTCTCTAAGTACTTTAAGCTGTTGCTCTTGGTGGTTCGGATCCCACCAAAAACAGTAGGCCCCTCTCCCATAAACAAGTAAGTGTGTGTGTAGGGGTGTGTAAAGGAATAGGGAAGGAGGTGTACGAAAAATTTTTATCCATAAAGGACACACTAGAAGCTTCAATTCCATAAAGACCATGAAGCTGGGAAATGCCATTGTGTCCAAATACTTCCCGGTCAAAGTTACACTAAAAAGAGGCGTCAGTAAGCACGGCAGTTAAAAAAGAAAATAGGGTGTAGAAAATCTGGGGGGGGGGGGGTAGGAATCTGGAGGTAGACAAATTAAGAAAGTTTAAACAAAAGATGGAAAAAAAGAAAGTTATATATGTAAAAAGTAGGGAGTAGACTTGTTAACTGAGAGGTTGAAGTGGTCGTTTGAGAAGGTGAAGGATGAGCTAGGTACTAAACAAGAAAAAGTATAAGAAAGGAGAGGCTGGTGGGGCAAGAAATACTGAGGGAGTAAAGAGAGATGGAAAGAGTGTGTGAGAAAATGAAAGAGGAAGAGTATAACAGCAGAAAAAAAAGAAAATGAGAAATTCTGGATAGAAAAGGACAAAGAGGAAAGGAGAAATAGGAAAGGAGAAATAGGACGCAGAAGTAGAAAAAGGGATCAAAGAAGGTAGGGTGTAGGATGTAATTAATAGGGATAGAAGGGAAAGGAAGGGCGGTAGTTAAGAAATAAAAGCGGAGGAATGGACGGATTATCTCAAGGGTCTAAGGGAGAGAGCAAAATAAAATCAAAGGAGAAAAGATAAGAATAGTACAAGGAGAAATGGAGGAAAGAGACAAAATAACAAGAGAAAAAGTGGATCAGGCAAAAAATTGGCTAAAAAGAAACAAGGCGACAGGAGAACATGGGATGGATAACGAAGCGATGAAGTATGGACGAGAAGGAGTTAGGGATGGGATGCGGAGGATTTGCAATAAGGTCAGGAAAGAAAAAGGGTGACCGGAAGAATGGATGACAGAACTGGTGGTACCGCTTGTCAAGAAAGGGGAGGGAAACAAGGTAGATGAGTGCAGAGGGATCACTCTCATGCCAGTTGGCTCTGAAATATATGCAGAAATCTTAAGGAAAACGTTGAAGATTCAGGTAGATCAAAAAGAAAGTATCGCACACAATCAAACGGGATATAGAAAATGATTGGGAACTATAGACGACATCTACGTACGATGAAAAAGAAAAAAGGGCAGGTTTTCTGGACAGGAAGAGGCCTAAGGCAAGGATGCCCGTTGAGTCTGTTATTATTTAATATGCTGCTGACATACTAAGAGGAGAAGCTAAGGAGAATGGAAAAGGAGGAGCGATTATTGGTAATAGCAAACTATATTCTCTAGTATACGCGGAGGATGTAGTTCTGTTAGCAGATGATGAGAAGGAGATAGACCCAACGATAAGAATCTTCGAAGAGTATGTGGAAGCAAAAGCTTTTGACGGTGAACGTAGATAAGACAAAGGTGATGTGCTTCAGAAAAAGAAAGAAAAAAGACGTTGGGAAGATGAACGGACAAAAAGGGGGAACTGTGAAGGAGTTCTGTTAACTGGGTTTTTGGATTGGGACAGAAGGGGGAAACGAGCTGCAGGTGAGGAAAAGAATTGAACTTGCGAGTAAATTAATGGCCTAAGTATGTGGTATAAGAAAGAGAAGGTTTAATGACGATTGGAGTATGAGGGTCTGGTTGTTTGACGCGTTGGTTTGGGCAGTGGTGTGTTATGGAGTGGAGCTGTGTGGATGAAAGGATTATGAGGAGTCAGTTGGAGTTGCCCAGGATACACGTTGAGAGAAGAGTTAGGAAGGGAACAAATTTTAACTAAACCAGTTAAGACAGCCTGGAGGTTTAAGAGAAGCAAAAAAGACGAGAGGGAAGCAGAATAACACAAGCATGTTTGGGCGAAATGCATACATGTGCGGCGCATATGCATCCCACGTACTAGCCCCTCGTACAGTGCGACCCATATGCCTCGCCTGCTGCAAGCACTGTGTGTTTTGCATGCTGTGCGAGTAACGTGACCATCATTCAATGCTGGCGAGGTGAATAATTTATCATTTATTTTAAAAATATTTTATTACATAGGATCTAAAACATGCATTAGGGAATTTCTTAGGCATAATATGGTTATAAGGAAATTGGAGGACACTTTTTTACTTTCCTGGTATTACTTGTGGGCGTACAAGAGTAAATCGTGGATATTATTATATATTCTTTTCACTCTTTCCACTGCAGTCAAAAAAATATTTACTTGTTTGAACAATATTATCTTTTCGGACACCTTTGCATGGCTTAGGTGGTGCCAACCAAGAGGGGCGCAGCCCCCATAGCCGTCTGCCAATAAATAACCGTGCTCAATGCAGGGCTCTACAAGGACGGACGAACCATTTACCTAACAGTTTGTGGAACAACAATGGCACTATCATTTAGTAGATTGTTTACTTAGAGGGTTCGTAAGTTTGCTTAGGAACTGAGGAGCTTCAATTATGCATTGAACAAGTCAAAGCTGCTGACAATCAAGCAGCGTATTGTTAAAAAAAATTCGGGTGTTATCTGACGCAAGGAGGAAAATATAGAAAACATCTTGAAAACACTGCATTAAGGAGTTCTGGTAGAAGAAGTTTACTTCTACACATTAACATCTGACTCACATAGTCACCTCATCCTTAAAATAAAAAACGACCATGCCGCAGTGGCTAGTATGAGGACGCACTAAACCCCTAACGAAAAAGGCGACTTGTTCGATCCAGAGAATTACAGCCCACTAACCTGTTTTAACACACTGTAAAACACTTTTACAGCTGTCCTAAACAACAGAATTCTTCAAAGAATTGAGCCTGTGTGGAGAGAGACATACGAACAACGTGACTCGAAAAAAGGTGCATCAAGATACCGAGAGATCCTGCTAATTAACTTTCGATTCTACCTTTCACAGACTTACCATTTGTCTGTTGGAAGGCATAAATGTTCATCCACACATAGTGAAATGCATAGAGAGATGGATGCCGCTTTGGAAAACTAGATTTACTATCTCATCTGGAAAATAGGGAATGATAACGAACAACGTCATCTTCCGTATATATGCTTCTTGTAAAAGCAAACTTCAGAGTGGTTTAAATATCGTGAAGCAGTACACAGAAACAATTAGTATAAACTTTAGATTGTTAAATGTACCAAAATTCATCTAAAGAAAAGAAAGATTATTGACATTCCCAAGGACCCTGAGCTCTTGGATGTAACTGTTATCAGACATCTTGACGCTGAAGAGACCAATGCGTCTCTAAGCGTGCCTAAATGTCGCATTTAAGATGCAGGATGAACGAAGGAGTTTCTCAGAAGCAGATACAAACACCTTGTTCGGAATATTTGTTCTTCAAACCTGTTGGCGTTGAACAAGGTATCTGCGACTCAAATGCTTGCCGTCTCGTTTCTACTCTACTCGTTTGGGGTGGTGCATTAGACGAAGAATGGGGTTAAGGCCCTTAAAATAGCCACGCCTAAGATAATGTATATGCATAAGAGCTTGCAGATCAATTCGTCTATTCCGCGATTATACATTTCATGCCGTCAAGGCGGAACTCTGAATCTCCAGTATTTTCACGATCGAATTTATGTTAGTACAGCTTAAATAATTGCAAATGGTAGAGATATTCTCCTTAAAATGGTCAAGAACTTCGAGATTATTGGCAAAAGGACGTTCCTTTACAAAGCAGCAGTGTTGGCGGCCGAGGCCCTTGACCTGACCTTTAACATCAGAAGTGTGGAACGTGCATTACTCCATCTAAATGCTTTTTTCTAAGAGCTGAACTGTAGAAGAATAGTCCTTGTCAAAAGAGCAAACTTTTGCTTTTCTCAAATCATCAGCGCTTAATTCAGGTACAGAGGGTTACATTTTCGCGTTCCAAAAGAGTGTAATTTCTACCTTAGTATACCGCGACCGCATTCTATGTCAAGAATTTCCGAGCGATAGGCGTAGAGCGTGTCATACAGACGCTGAGTACTTAGAACACATACGATCTGGGTGTCTCACCCATGCGGGAATTATGTATCGCAACAGACATAATGCGATTATAAGAGTATCTTATTACCATTTTTGTTTCTCTTTTACGGTTCTGGCCGCGACCTGGCCCTGCCGAACGCTCCAAGGGCGATAGAGTCAATTGTCCAACACGAGAAGTGTCAAATTTTCTGGAACTACAAACTTAGGAAAGCCGTCTCCGTTGCACATTTGCAGCGTGATATCGTTCTTCAAGACTTTGAGAAGCGAACTATACTCGTGATCAAATTCTCGGCTCCGACCAACTAGAATATCACTGCCAAGGAGATGGATGAGAAGGAGAGGTATCAAGAATTTAAAAGGGACCTGCAACGACGTTATAGGGGTATCCTGAAAATAGGCAACAAGGATATCTCCCCGGCGATCGTTCGTAAAACAAAGTATCGCAAGGGAGATTTTTGAAAGCGCTGACTCCGAGAACTCCCACACAACCGGGATTGTGTAACTCATGGAGGGAGAATCGAAGCAAGGATATAAAAAGCGCTGCAACCCTTCCCCTTTTTGTAAATAAAAATTCCTTGGAATCTCTACTTGAGTTTTCTTAAATAGATGTTCTGAGTCTTCAATTTTAGTAAAGTACTCCCAGTTGAGAGCTAAGGAAGACTCTTCCTTAAAACTGTCGAAAAGAGAAATCATACTACAAATTTCCCGATCAACCGAGATTCAATGCAAAATCCAGATATTTCTGGATAGATTCAAAAGCGCGTACTTTAAAGAGAATCCTTTCGTGGCAAAAAGCCTCATACTACAATTTTCAATCTACGAGGGTGGATTGATAAGTTTCCGGCCTGACCAAGAAAAACAACGTTTTTAAGAATTTTTTTTTTTTATTTCTCAACATAATCTCCTCCAAGGCT
>NC_046660.1:136728477-136758970 GCF_010883055.1 Belonocnema kinseyi
GCTTCAGTTCGGGATTTCAGATTGTTATTTGTTAAATTATTATTTGTAATTTATCAATGAAAATGACTAATAATAAATTTTACTATTATACATTCATACCATAATAATAAATAAATTTTAAAAAAAATTTGCTCGGAAAAAGTTACGAAAGGCAGGGGCGGAATCAACACTTACGGGCCTAAACAAAGAGGAGTACGTGATTCGAAATTTCAGAAAAAAAACCTGTAGGAATTTATGTAGAGCCCTATGTTATCTATATTATTGATCATCTTACTGCCATTTGAAGCCTACCCAGTGAGCACAAAACCATTAACATCCTATGAACGTCCTTGGGACGTTCCTAGGGCGTTCAATCAACGTTTATGAAATGTGAAATATCCTAAGTACGTCTTAAAGACACAGGACGTTCTCGGATAATTTTTCATACTGACATTAGACGTCTTAAGAGCATCTCTAGTATCTCCTAAGACATGTTCGAAAAAATGTCATAGGGATAACCCAAAGACGTCTCTAGAACATACTTAATGTTTTTGTCCACTCGGTACTTATGTGTACGATTACTACTATGAGGAGACTTTTTTTGCAACTGATGTCCACATAAATTGAGATGTTAATTTTACTATTTAAAAGATTAAATAAAATGCATTGAAGAATTTCTAGACATTTTTTTTTATTTCGAAAAATTTAACAGTATAAAAACGTTCCTTAGTGTCTTATATTTTATTTCTCAAATAGGAAACTCGATATCTCAATCCATGTAAACGCAAGTTGTTGCCAACAAAATGTCGCCGTGGTGGGAATCGTATAACATAAATAAATATCACATGTACTTAAACCATTATACAAGGATTCACTTACCACAAATTATTTTTTTTCATTGGTTTACACAACTAAGTGCTTAATCAAAGAAGTAATTTGTTACAGCCTAAACTGCTATATTTAGTCTTCAGTGCAACAGTGGATTCTAAAAATGTATAAAAAATAAAAAAATTATTATTAATTTCAACAATTAAAAAAAATGTTAAAAATTCGCTATTTTATGCAAACCTGTGCCTTTCTTTTTTGACAAGTAATATTTTTCACATGGTTCAAGGGGTTAAACATAATGAAATACTTTATTCAAAATATGGTAACCTCCAATTTTAAGTTATTTTTAGCCCTATTTGACTACTAAGAAAAATCGTCGCTTACGAGTTCCACTTGACGGTGAAACGAATTCTCCCGTCGATAGGCGGCGCTACAATAATACTGTTACACAACGGCATTGAGTCTTATGGGGTATATCATCATTAATTAAAAATAAAAATATTCCCGATCAGTTCTGTTCACGAAATTAATACTGATCATTCTTTGATGTGCAATTGATATTTAGAAAATATTGAATTCATTACGAACAGGACGATCGTAGCGCCGCTATTGGCCGACGGATAAATTTCACCGCGCAAGTGGAACTCGTAAGCGACAACAGCTTTTACAGCAAAAGTTGGAAATTCGGATATGGCTGGCTCTTTTTCTTTAAATTATTAAGAACTATACCATTTTCAGATATTTCATTTTTCTTTTGATGAAAAAAAAAAATCGTGATATCGATTTTGGGTTAATTTTTTGCTCTTCAGAAAGCAAAATAATGTGAACTTGCACTGTGAACTTTCTAAATTAAAATCAGTGGAATTTCACTAATGGAACTAGCCAGAAGTTGTCTACCGAGAATCAGCAAAATAACAATCAATCAATTAAATAAGCTTCACTGTTGAATCACTCCATTACACGCGTTGTATCTGACGTATACACATTTGAGCGTTCTTAATTACTGTATAGGCGCGTGGAGCGGGACGTCGTGCCCTTCCCTCCAATTCCTCACCCTCGCGTTGCTCAACAGTTCAGTCAATCTTTGTTTGTAATATTTCCATTGCCTACATCGTGATCACGTGATAGGTACCAAGTTCTTATGTTGAGTCCTGCGTTTTTTTTGCGTTTATACGTTCATGTTCTTTGAGGTTCCTCTTTTACAAGACTGGCTGTATACTTAGTTTCAATAGACTTATTTATATTTAGTGTACTTAGTTTTAATAGACATAGTTTACTTTTTGACAGAGGCATCATGTCCATTAAAAGGACCAGAATTTAATATTTTTCTAAAGTTTTATACATTAATTTTCTTTGATTGACGAGTAAACATACACAGGTCGGCCTCCGAATAGGTGACTGGGAAGGAAGCGTTTTCGCGAGTTGAGCTTCCCCCACTACAAGACTCAGTCGTGGCATAATCTGATTTTTCGTTTGCCTTTTTCGATCTCAAGGCATTTGCTTTGAATAGAGTACAGCTCAGAAGTGACTTTTTATCAGCGTTTTAACACACTTACATATAACTTTTTGATACATGTTTTGAAATTTTATCAAAATTATAATTGAATATTTAATAATATTCTTAATATGTATATTTTACGTTTTTAAATATAGATTTTATTTATTTATTTCATATACAAATATTTAGATAATGATGTACGTACATATTATATGTTCAAAAAAATTAAATAAGTTTACAAGAATGAATACTTAATATGTTATGCGCATCAAAGAACCAAATAAAAATTTCTATTTAAATATCTTCATCTAATAAAACTTCTAAAGATGACTTAAGAAATTCAAAGGAATTGTTGCTTTTTTCATTATATGAAGTATTTTGGCTTAAAAAAGATTCTTCTATTGAGATCTAACTCAAATTGTATACGTACAAATTAATACAAACCAAAATTGTAAACGTATGCCAGTTTCAGCTGATATACTGTAATATAATTAATATAATTGATTAATTAATAAATATTATAATTCATACGGATTGCAGTCATAATCTGTTAAAATCACACTAAAAAAGTTATAAAAACACGTAACATCTATATCAATACAGTTTACTGAAACAAAACAAACCAAATGATCGCACAACTCGCCCAGTCGCCTATTCAGAGTAAATGCCCGAAGATAAAAAAAGGCAAACAAAAGATCAGATTATGCCTCGACTGTGTCTTGTGGTGGGGGGAGCTCAGTTCGCGGAAACGCTTCCTCCCCAGTTGCCTATTCAGAGGCCGATCTGTATTATTTTTTGTATTTACGGCCTTCTTTATTTGTCAGTGCACCTTTTCACCTGGAAAATGCGAAAAATTAAGTTTTATTATTTATCTTTTCAAATAACCCTATCTAACAGATATGACGCGTGCATGGGTCTTCCACCAGGCGGCGCCTGTAATGGAGCGTTAATGCGTGACAGTTTCTCGTGATGCATGCTCCAACGGTAACTAGAATCATAAAACCAATTAATTTTTTCAAGTATAATTTTTTTAATCAAATCCCCCACGGACATAGTTAAATTCTATAATTGAAACTCATTTGAATGAGATTATGAACTGAAAACATAATAATGAAGTAGGTACGTAATACGGATTTTTTAGTAAATAATAAAAGCTTCACTGATATTAATAGTGGAACCCTGAATAAATGATAGGAAAACTAAACATTTTACAAATTGTAATTTACAGCGAAGTACTACATTTTTTGTTTATTCTGAAAAAAACACTGGAACACCGATTTTATTTTATAATATAAAAATTATCAAAACTATAGTGGAAATTGAATTTACTTGATTACTTTTCATGGTAAACTTGAAATTGAAAATATTTACCATTAGTTAGAATACAATCAATATCACAAAGACTATGTTCGATAAAAAATTCATGTCCTAGGTCGTGACAAGACATTATAAAAAGTAACTTTTTCTAGTTGTAAGTTAAAAATTACATTAAAAGGCCTTCCTGAACATACAAATTTTGAATTTATTGACAGCCATAAGCATTGTTGTTTACATTTCTCTTAATTATTAGACAAAATTTGTTCGGGTCCTAATTCAGTATTTTTACATTCAGGTATCTGGAGCTGCAGAGCAGTGGTCGTAGAGACGAACTGCGACTTCATTACGTGTCACGTCAAGACGGGGCTGTTCATGTTGAAGAATTTCCTTTTCGGTTAGCGGACGGAGCATGGCATAAGGTCGCCCTTAGCATAAGCGGCTCGCAGGTCGAGCTCTTGATCGACTGCCATCCTCTCTACAGACGCCTCTTGAGACCAGGCCCACCCGACACGAACTTTACTCTACCTCTTCTGCAACTTTGGATAGGCCAAAGGAACGCGAGGCATTTTCTATTTAAGGTGCGATTAAATAATTTCTTTTATTCTTAACTCTTTGAGGATCGCAATTAAAGCAGCAATACAATTTAAAACTTATTAGCATAATCACGACCAGCAACCTTAAGTGAGGTTAAATCCGATGGCAAAACCTTCGTATTACCTATTTTCTAAGTTATTTCTGAATTTATGAAAGTCATATAAAATTCTTTATTTAGTTGCCTTCTGTTATATGCATGTATATAATTGATAATAATTGTAAACTCATAAGTGTTCCCAAATGCGAGGGATATGTTTCATTAATCAAGTATCTCTGCAAAAAAAGTTCAATTGCAATCGATTGACTGCAATTGCGAAATAAAATCGTCAATCGACAATTTTGGTAAAATGCAATTCATTTCAGGTATGGCGAATTGTATTAAATGTCCAGTGAAATATAACTAGTACACCTTTCTATTGTAGTGGATCGTTCATAGAAAAAACTGAAAATTCGGTAGTGTTGCGGCTCAAGTAAAATTTTTCATCCTTAATAACTGAGAGTCTAAAAAAACACATTTTTTGGATTTCCTTTTTAATTCTTTGATATCCGATATAGTTAGGGACGAGTGCTGACGATATCAACTGCGCATTTACTGAAAAGCGCAGAACTACTTGAAATCAATTAACACTATAAATAATTATACAGACAAATATTTAAAAAAGATTGTTCTTTTTTCTTTAACAAATTAAATTAAATGATTAAGATACCTAAGCTCGTCAATTAATTTATTATAAACGTAATATTGTGACTGCATAATGTATAAATTGAAATGGGCTTGCGCTTTCCATAACATGCGCGGTTAAAAATTATGGATTTTTAACAACAACTTAAAAACTGTCATTATCTACGTTGAAAGAATCATTAATCTCTATGATTTTGTAAAATCTTAAAGTGAGTTGACGCAGAAAGTGAGTTCTCTAAAAAAATTAAAATTAGAATATATACCTTGGTATTTTGTGGAAAATTTATCATTTTGGGTACATTGCCGGTAAGAAGAGAAGAATTCAGAAAAAATCAGAATCTGAATTCTAATTAGTACGCGAATTTTTTTCTTTGAAAGTTCCACCAAAGAGTAGAAAAAAGGAAAATCTGTTCTTTTTAATAGACTTCGACAAATTTTATGAAAGTCTACTGAGAGGAGTTAAAAACTGAAGGAATCCAAAAGAAAGAATATAACGAAAGAGAATAATGTCACGTTGAAGACGCAAAACCTAGTTCTTGTAATCAATTTAAAAAAATTCAGTTATAAATATAAATTAATTATGTTAATAGAAATAGTTTTTAGTAATGTCAAAGAATATTTTTATAATTCTATTTAATGATAAATAAATTTTGTTCATCTGGCACAACATTATGAAATAAATTTATTATTATTTATTATGTTATTAAATCTACAATTTCATTGAAAAATAAAAAATATTATAATTAAAACAACTACACCGTTATAGCAGACAAAAAAATTAAAATTTTTAAACTTATATTCCACAAAAACGAATAGAAACTATGCACGTGTACTTTTTTTGTGGACAGAAGTGTGGAATTAAAAATAACCATGAGAGGTATGTCTACTGTTTGGATTAAGCGGAATTAAGAAAGTGGAAAATATCTACGCCTGTATGGAATAAAACACAAGTGTAAATATTTAAGGAAATAAAAAAAAATGGTTTTAAAGACGAACCTATTCTTTCGTTGGACACTTCTCCCGATGAAAGATTAGCACATTTAAAAAAATTAAATAATGCTCACTCTTTCGTCTAAATCTTAAAATATTAATCTTTCTCTATTCTTCTCTACTTACCGGCTTTGTAGTAAGAGATTCCTTTTTGTTGTAGCTGCCTCGGAACCGAAAATTGGTTCTAATACAAACACGAGTTTCTTATGTGTCAGAAAGTCTGTGGAGCCGTCTATTAAAGTAAATTCACGGTTCTCATTTTAAAACTAACGTTTTAAATATTTTTTAGTTGGAAATCAAGTTGGAACGGTGTCCCACAAAATGGCGAAATCTGTGAAGCAATAAAATTTCGTTATCAAGATAAGATGAATCGGGATAAAGGTTTAAAAGTTGTACTTTAAAAATGTTCTGGGCCGCGACAGGACAATGGGCAAATGTTTGGTGTTTTTAAAAAATTAGGTAACTACTATGAATAGTGGAAGTCAAAATTGTAGCAATTGCGTGTACTGGAAAGGAAGCCGACTGACTGTGACAGACAGCTGCTGTCGATAAATCTACCCTTATGGATAATGCACTGTCGGCAAAAGCCTAATCTGCATGCTGTTGCTACCTGTTGTGACTCTGGTTAAATATTCACTACACAATAATATTAATCGTATTCCCAGAATCAAGTCAAAAGAAAAATACAATAGATTTCTATTAGTAGGAAGACAATTATGATTTAAATATCTTACACAACAAAAATACGCCAATATCTAGATTACTGACATTAACTTTTTATATACTCTGGTCCACATACATTGAGATATTGAGTTTTGAGTTTGAGACAGAAATATAAAATACTCAATGATTTCGTTTAGTACAACATGTTTGTATTCATAAAAAAATTACTCTTCATATTTTTTAATTTTGCAACTATAAGCATTTTTGACGAGATAAATCGTCTCCAGTGCCCACAATTTATTTTATTTTCATTGTTGCTTCAACACATCAAAATAAATATGTGAGACGGAATGTCTATAATTCTATATTACATAATCATGAGTTATACAATTGAGCCTCCCGCGATCAAAATGGGACACGCTCGAAATGCCTTGATTTCAGTTGGCCTCTTGGCTATTCTCATTCTTGACTTTTTCAAGTCACATTTTCAATTTTTTGAAGCATATATTAATAGGAAATGTTATTCCACATATTGCTTGCTCTAAGACCTTCAATAATAGGAATGTCGGGATAAAATTTCTAGGGAAAAAGCATATTACTGTTCCGAAAATCACAGTAATGATAAAACTTCTTTTTGCAAACATTTTTTATTAATTTATTTCCGACTCAAGTCCTAAATCACGCATTGACACTTTCAAACGCTTCGTATCGCTAACGAATTTCGAAAAAACTAAAACTTATCGTTACTGAAAATTCGAGGAGAGTTCAAAGAAGTTTTTTAAAAACGGCAAGTGATTCTGACTTGTGGTTTCCGAATAAGAAGATCCAGTTTTTTTTGTCTCACATTTATTTGAACATGAGAATTTGGGAATAATAAGTAGGTACTTCTCCCATACAAATAAAACTCAACTTATAAAGTAAAAAATTAATATATTTTGAATATTACAAGTTAAATCGAAATTTTGTGCCACTGAATTTAAGCGAACACGTTTAACGAGGTGTGCTCTGTGTCAGGTCGAAGAGCTTGTAATGAAATTTTAAGAGCAAAAAGTACGCAAGGAAGAGCGCAGTTAGACAGCTTGCGAGAAGGGGAGAGCGAACGCGTTTGACGAGGTGTAATCTGAATCAGGCCGAAGAGCTTCTAATGAAATTTTGAGAGCGAAAAGTACGCGAGAAAGAGCGGAATTAGAGAGCTTAGGAGAAGGGGAGATATTGGAAATCGCAAATAGTGGGGAAAATAGTGGAGTTTGATTGGTTTGACAAATGGCAAATAGGATAGGAACGAAAGGCCAAGATGTTCAAACATCTGGTAAACCTAGTTAACTCAATTCTAGGAAGGTTGTCCTAAAAGGCTTAAGATTGTAGGCGAGATGAAACGATAATTTTACGAAAGAGAAACTTGTAGACAATAAAGCGTACGAAGTAGGGTTAAGCTATAAACCAAAATTTTACGATTCAATGTACACTGCAAAAGGGACTGCTTCTAGGTGGACATACAATTGAGAGATGAAGCACATTCCTACAGGCAGTAAACAAGAAAAGTTTCAAAACTACGGATAAGCCGAAGGGGAAATACGTGCGTAAACCAGTAATGACAAATATTCAATAACATTAATAATAAAAATAAGCTGAGACGTAACATACTGTGATCTTTGAACAATCTAAGTTCAAAATCAAAAGTCGAGGTTACGTCAATATGCGAAACTGGTTAAAAATATAAAATGATATCAGAAATTTCAGATCGAATTTCAATTTCAAAAAGGTAACAGCAGCACAAAATAAATGCAATCAAGCGTGTCCATAGTTGATCAAATGATGAGTTTTTTCCACAGCTATTCAATGGGAACATGTCACAATCTTTTCACGTAAAGTTCGTACTCGCCGGTGCTCGTTCTCAGGGTAACTACCGTGATTACTCAATCTGCTTCTGGCTGGACGTCGATGATGCGGCCCATTGACCATTTTAATGTTAAAAGATTGTCCTCTTGGATGAGAACCAAAGTTCCAACCTTAATACTGTGGTTGGAAGTGGACTGCCACTTGTTGCGAACAATCAATTGATTAATATATTCTTTCTGCCATCGAGCCCAGAATAAGCAATTTGAAAAGACCATCCTGAATCTTGGGACCAACCATCAAAATATCATTAAGGGATATGCCAGACGATGTGTTCACGGAACCATCGAAGACTATGCGAATTTTGTTGTTACGCTATCTTCCTTCACTACAGCGTGATGCGACAGATAAAACCCAACTTCTGAGGCATAATCGACTTCATAAAGCGATTTACGTTTCTATTTGTTATAATTGAAATGAACTTCGCATGATGTTTCTTCAGCGGAAAGTACTTTTAGAGCTGAAATTTCCTCTATTTCCCAGAATCTAGTGAGATAAGTATCTGGAGCGTTTGCGAAAACTGAAAACTGGCATTGAATATTTCTATCAGACGGAGGGAATCTATTTATCTCTCCAGCAATAATCTAACCCAGCTGCTTTTTTTGAAGAATACCATTGGGATAATTTTTCAAGGCTATTTGGCCGACACGCAAAAGCTTGTAAAAAAGCTTGTCACCGATAAGAAGATCGACACTGAATGGTCTATGAAAATCTGGATCTGCCAAGGAAGTGGTTTTTGGAATTTCTAAAAGTGCCAGATTTATAGGGGTCAAAAGCATTGCTTTCGACATACTAAGAACGACGAGAAGTTCTATCGATTTTTGAAATTTATTGAATAACGATTTCACATTCGCTGAGACGGAGTGAATTATTTTTGTAGATCTGTCATGAAGACCTGTTACAAAAATATCGACAGATTCTCTAAGCAACTGTAAAAAATCAGCTGCTCTTTCAGTGATAGATTGAGCCTAAGAGCCAGAATCTAAAAACAAGCGACAAGTTTCTGACTTTCCTTAATTGTTAACAAGGTCAACGACGGCAATGGCTAACAGAGCTTCGGAAGAAATCTGTGCTTGATAACAACTGGCCTCAGAACTAGGATTGGAAACTGTAGATTGATTTTCATCAGATGCCTTGATCGAGCTATTACTTGGCTTTTGTTTGGAAAAATGCAAGAGTGTATGTTTTTTATTACAAATATGGCATTGCTTGGACGGACATTGATCAACATGATGATTTTCCACAAACAATTCAAACAAAGAGAAGCCCTTTTCACGACTTCGTACCTCTCATTTGGCGATAGATTTTCGATTTTTTTACAAGAAAAAACATTGCATTCTTCATTGCAACAAGGACACAAATATTTTGTGATTGAAATTGTGTAAGTTTATTGTGAACGATGATTAGGAAGACCGTGTGATGAGACATTTTGGTCAGACGAATTTGATTGTTACCCGATTGAAAACCCGAAGCATCTTCGAATTGAGCGTGACGCTGCAAAAAAGTAATCATTTCTTTCATAGTAGGATTCATTGATTCGCTAGTGAAATCTTCCATTTTTCTCGAATAGAAGGAAATAATTTGTGTCTAACTATAACTACCAAAATTGTGTCCCAACATTCAATGGGTTCTTCCAAAGCTTCCAGATCACGCATGTGCTTTTGCAATTGATCTAAAAAAACACGAACAGGGATTTTGTTTGAACTTGAAGGAAGATCTATTAAAGCTTTCACGTGACTTTGGCGTATCACCTTCTGATTATCGTAGCGATCTTTCAACAATTTGCAGGCCTCTTCATAATTTTCTGCTGATGATTCAATTGAAGAGATAACGTCCGCGGCTTCATCCACGAGACAGCCTTTCAAATGATACAATTTCTGAATGGCAGGAATGCGGGAATATTGATCAACAAGTGAATTGAATAAATCATAGAACCCTAACCAAGCATCAAGTTTTCCGTTATAGGTTGGTAAATTAATTTTAGGCAGACTTGAGAAACCATAGGGAATGTTCAAAATAGCTTGATATACGGAACTTTGAGACGAGTTCGACGATATAGGTGATTGTGACGTAGGGCCCGGACCTGGCTCCGGCGAATTTGGTGTTTGACTTGATAAAAGATTAGCGGCGATAGTATATGTTGCATAATACATTTCACCCATTTAATTTCTGTATTGCTCAGCAAGTTTCCTCATCATCGTTTCATAAGTAGTTAAAGTGCGGTTTACATTTTTTTGCTGGTCTGTAAGGAGCTTTATTTTATCTGATTTTGAGAGGCTTCGAGAGCTGGTTCCCGAGCTTTCGCGGAAACTTCATTATAATTTGTCATTTTTAAATAATTGAAAAATAACTAACAAGAACAGACAGAAAAATGCATAATGAGAGGATGTGTTAAGGAGGAACCGGTGGTACAAAAACTTACTGACATTTGATGGCGATCAAGAATAACGAGAGCTGCGATGATTGCAACTGCGAATACCATGGCGACGACTACGATGATGACTCCAACGACGCCTGCGATGATGACTGCGAAGACGCCTGCAATGACAACTGCGATGACGACTGCGATGAAGACTGTACCAGATTTCATTATTGATAGAAACTCTGGAGTACGATTGTCCAACTCAATGGATAATGTTGAAGTATTCACTTCAATTAACACCATTTTAAAAAATTTTTAACGTTCTAGAGTTCAAATGTTTGAAACACACGCGGTGAAAATTATTCATAAATCCGGATAATGAAGGACCATGTTCTGTCTCGCGTTTATTTTAACGTGAGAATTTGGGAATGATAAATAGGTACTTTTCACATACAAATAAAACTCAACTTATAGAATATAAAATTAATATATTTTGAATATTAAAAGTTGAATCGAGATTCTGTGCTACTGAATGTAAGCAAACGCGTCTAACGAGGTGTGCTCTGAGTCAGGTCGAAGAGCTTCTAATGAAATTTTGGGAGCAAAAAGTACGCAAGGAAGAGCGCAGTTAGAGAGTTTAGAAGAAGGGGAGATTTTGAGAATCGCAAATAGTGGGTAAAATAGTGGAATTCGATTGGTGTGACAAATGGCAAATTGGAGAGGAACGAAGGGTCAAACTGTCTAGGCATCTGGTACACCTAGTTAACTCAATTCTAGGAAGGTTGCCCTAAAAGGCTTAAGATTGTAGGCGAGATGGAACGATAATTTGACGAAAGAGAAACTTGTAGACAATAAAGCGTTTAAGATTCAATGTACACTGCGAAAAGGTCTGCTTCTAGGCGGACATACAATTTAAAGATGAAGCACATTCATAAAGGCAATAAGCAAGAAAGTTTTCAAAACTACAGATAAGCCGAAGGGGTAATACGTACGTGAATCAGTAATGACAAATATTAAAATATATTAATATTAAAAGTAAGCTGAGATATAACACAGTTAATGCGGTCAAAATAATAATTTCAACAAAAAATTTCAAATCATTTGGTTACACGATTCCGATGAATAAATTATTTGGATTAATAATAATATTGAATTCATATAAGCAAAAAATAAATATTTATTGAAAATTCGATGAATTTTTTACATTTCCGAATATAATATAACCTTACCAAGACATGAGCGATTGAAAGAATAGAAGAAAGGATATTCTCAACCTTCTTTGTGCTCCTGTATTCTATTTTCCAATTAAAACAAATGACTACGAATCGTGCTTTGTTTTGATCGTCGTGTCAACAGGAAAGATCTTCGCCTCCGCAAGATGCATTCTTAGAACAAGCTCGCACGTGTATCGGCTGAGCGTCAGGTCTTAATTTAATTGCTATTAGTAAACCACAAGCAATATTAGTTGCAGTTTTCCAAAAAACTTATTTGAACCCGCCTTGAATTTTTAGTAACGTTAATTTTCACTTTTTTAAAAATTCGTCAGCGAAACGAAGCGTTTGGCTCTCACTTTCGGCACAGTTATATGCATGTTCTCTACCAATTTCATCCCGATAGTCCTATTATTGAAGGAGTTAGAGTGAGCGAAACGCAAAAATGTAATGGTTGTCAATTTTGCTAAACAGTGATAATTTCGTGATTATCTCGAAAACTACAAAGGTTAAAAACTTTTTTCAAGGAACAAAAATATGTGGAATGCAATTTCCTAACAAATATTCAAAAAGAGCGAGTTCACGACGGCTACCTTCATCACTTACACCATTTTTCTTTGTTTAAACCACGTTTATTATTTCAAAAAGAAATTAATTATTTATTTCAATTTCAGTGATATTATTGTTTTCGATAATCATTCATACTTCTCAATAAACAGAAAAATAGGAAATCACAAATTGAATTTTTTATTTAAATTGAACATTTACAACAAGGCATGTGGCAGCAGCATGCAGATACGACTGTAAACGACAGTGTATTTTTGCAGTATGATTGAGATATCGAGTGCCAGGTATCAGCCCACAGTCAGTCGGCTTTCTTCTCACTTCACGTCATTGCTACACTTTTCCACTTTCATTTTTTCGCGGTAATATTTTTTTTCAAAAGACCAAATAATTAACCAATGCCGTGCCACCGTGAAATCCCTTTCAGAGTCCAAAAAATGTTCAATTTGTCCTTTTATAACCGTAATCCCGATTTATTGATGAGCAGTAGCTGAATTTGAATTCTTCACATATTTCGCCTTTTTTTGACACCGCTCTAAGAGCCAAGATAAAACGTTAAAGAAATGTTTAAGTTTTCTAAAAACAAAATGTTGCGAATAATAATACTGCCATACATGAGTTTTGCGAATGAGATGGCACGTAGGTTTTTCCGAATGAATTTTTTGTGCTGAACTCGAACCTGGGTTCAAAAACTTGCTATCACGTCACGTTTTTGAGAAAATAGGGTTCAGCTTTGTAATTTTTCAAAAATGGCTAAAGACGCTGTTTTAAGGGGTTTCAGCACCTATTTTCTCAAAAGGGTGACGTGATGAGCAGTTCTTGAAACCAGATTCGTGTTCAGCACGCAAAATCCGTTCGAAAGCACTAGTTGCCATCTTATTCGCATAAAAAAATTAAAATTTGCAGGGCAACGTAATTCAAGTTTCGACGTCTTCAGTTTTTTGCCTGGTGTCGTTGAATTGAACCTCTCAAGTCACACTTTTTCTTAAATCTGAATGTCATAAATAATAAAGACGTCGCCAGGGGGCAATCGCGATCAAGATCATAGTTTTTATGTGCTTAGGTGGTACACGTATAAGTTTCGTCGATAAGTTACAAAAAATCGAGAAAAAAAATCATGAAGATCGGTTAATATTTGTAGTGATAATGTGAATCTTGACATTCTATGCATTTTCACCACAGTTTTTTAACAAATTCAGGCTAAAGACGGTATTGTTTAGAATTTTTTCCAAATACATAATCCTTAATCCATGCATAGAGTATTTCCAAGTATTTTGTGCGTAGGTCTGACTTTTATTAATAATTTATAGCTTATTATTATAAATTAATTTATTTTCTGCGGAATAATTAGTACTTTGTAAAAAGAAGCCTAAGTTGCTCAATAATTTTTCCCCGTGAACCGTACAAAAAAATTATTTTCTGCAATTGATGACATAATCAACGAAAGGCCAAAGTACTTTCTTTAAAGATATTCAGCAATCGAGTACTCGGGTTTGAATTATTAGGTTGAAAGGTTGAATATTTTTGACTTAGTTCCTGTATACGACATCTACATACTCATATCTTCAATCACACCGAACCAATTATACAATAAAATCATTACATTATAGATTATAATCTAGATTGTATGAGCCGAAAATACATATACAGCTAACACTGCGCGTTACTACTACTGTTTTTCCCTTTGTGATTATTAATCAAAGTATAATCATTTTATCGAAAAAAAAACGGCTTTACTTACTTCGAGATATAGTTATTTCGAGATATGTCATTTTGTCTTTATTGCGGATATCAGAATGGAAATCGCGTCTGAATTTTGAGGCCACATGATTGAATACTTTTATCTAATTTTTTGCATATCT
Organism: Belonocnema kinseyi; assembly: GCF_010883055.1. Lineage (NCBI taxonomy): Eukaryota > Metazoa > Arthropoda > Insecta > Hymenoptera > Cynipidae > Belonocnema > Belonocnema kinseyi. The sequence goes on from NC_046660.1 coordinate 136,742,924, forward strand.
CATCTAAATAACCATATCTCGAAGCAAGCAGAGCCATTTGTTTAATAATTTTTTGTTATGATTAAACAGGGAAGAACAATGGTAGTAACGCGCAGTGCTAGCTGCATATGCATATACGGCGCGTATAATCTAGATTATAATCTACAATGTAATTATTTTATTGAAAAATCTACTCTTTGTGCTTCAAGATACAAGATTAAGTTTTTTTACAAAATACTTAATATTCTACAGGAAATAACTTAATTTATCAAAATAAACTATACATTATTAATAAAAGTCAGACCTATGCACAAAGTACTTGGAAACACTCCACTTATGGATTCAGGATTATGTATTTGGAAAAATTCTAATAATACCATCTTTAGCCTGCATTTTTTAGAAAACTGCGGTGTACATACATAGAATGTAAATATTCACATTATTACTGCAAATATTAACCGATTTTCATTAATCCTTTTTCAATTTCTTCTAATTATATAAATATATTAATTCTGTTAATTGAAATTGAACTAATCAATAATTTCATAATGTCAATTTTTATAATTGGCCAAAATCCCATAAAAATTCCCGAGTTTATTTCTTCTGTACCATTCATCACCCTGCGGGGTCCCTGCTGACTGGAGTTTGACAAGGTTGAGCAGGCTCTCTGCGGAAATGCATGTACAGCTATTACTGTGTGTCAGTGCTATTTTTCTCTATTGCTCTCTATGGATTTGATCATTACACAAAATATAAACAATTGATCGAAAACCCGGCTCTGCTTGAGTTAAGATATGGTTATTTAAATGAGGTCTGCACAAAATTAGACAAAAATATTCAAACGTGCAGCCTCAAAATTGGGACGCGATAAGACAATCTGATAGAGGGCCTTAAACAGTCGGCTTTGTCCCTTCTCAGAGGTCGTGCACATAATACATCACATGATTTTATTATGTATGAAGGAAATTTTTATTCTCATCTTTATTTAAATAAAGAAAAAACGTGTGAAATATTATGTGTACGACCCTTTACCATATATGGCTATATTGGAAAGTGACACAAAGTACGCAGAATGTTTATAGTTATAACCAAATTGTTAACGAAGTATTATACAGCAAACAAAGTAAGTGTTTGAGATTTTTGGTATCAGCAAAGAGAGTGAATTGAATATTCACTGAAACTTTTTTATTTCTATGCTATTTTAGGTTAAGCTTATATTTATTTTTCAGGTATCAACATTTTTGCAACTGATATCAACTAAAATTAATTCACGAAATATATTAAAACGAGTCCACATTATGTTCTAATAAACATATTCTAGTAAAGTAATCGATTTCACAAATGTTTCTTAAATGAGCTAGAACGGGGAACAATAATGCATTAACATTGTGGAAGAGTCGGAAGATGGACTTTTTGCATGCGTGAGTGCACACCATCTAAAAAAACGGTAGGAAGAAATATAATAGGTAGACGTTCGAGTAGAATCTAAAGGGGGGCTCCAAGGTGGGTGAATTGGACTTGATTACATATTTTCTTTGAAAAGGAGTACAAATATTCTATTGAAATTAATAAAATTATAATTGAAGGTGGAGGACTTAAAATAAAGTCACGCAGGCGTCAGAGAAAAGCAATACAGGTCGAAAGAAGAAAATGTCTGATTGCCCCAGAGATTGGCACATCCGATTGTCACACTCACTTTAATCAGTGCGGAAACGTTTAATTCTTTATTTAAAATGTAATCCATTGCGGAAATCTTAAAAAAATTATTATTTCAAAAAAAGTGTCGTGCCGCGACTGCACTTTACTTGCGCTTGCTTTAAGGAGCCTTGACTTGTTTGATGCTAGAAGTGGATAAGGAATATATTTTAAAGGGCAAATTTTAAACTTGATAGAAAAATTAAAATTAAAATATTAAGGTATATTTGCCTGACCACGAATAATTATAGAAAACCGACTTATAAAAAAATGTTATAAACATACTACTTTGATCGTACGTTTGACTGAAGATATTAGGTCCTAGATACGGGATTGGTCAGTGGTGCGGACGACCAATATATATAGCACCGAGGCAGCACCGAGGTGCTGCCCTCTTTAAATTTTCACCGATTTTATGCCAACTGTGTCCATTGAACACGTCAACAGACTGGGTGGGGTCGGGGCGTACATTGAAAGCCAAACCGAACTGGCAGGCGATTTTCTGTTTCTCGCGCCTGCCTTCGCCATCCTGATATAGCTGACTTAGTCGGCTGGCTCTTGCCAAAAATATTGAGAACAATGAATTACTAAATTATATTGAAATTAATGAGATGATAAAATGATTCTATTTAGTTTCATGTTAAAATTAATTATTTTCCCTTATGATTTCATTTAAAAGAGAAATCTTCGAAGTAATTATCAAACAATTTTTAAAAATTCTTCTCGTACTTTAGCACTTCAGTGAAATTAAAAATTTTTTTTGAGAAACTAAAGTTGAAATTGTTTGATGAAATTTACATCCATTTAAAAATTAAATTAAATGTAGTTAAATTAAAAATTTAAATAAAATTTAGTTGAATTTAAAATTTGAATAAAATATAGTTGAATTCAAAATTTGAACAAAATTTCGTTTTATTAAAAAATTAAATAAGGTTTGTTTATATTTAATTAATTTCTCGTATGTTTACTTGAAAAATCGTAATTTTTGAGATACTATATAAATAAGTTTAAGAAAATTCTTTTCATATTTTAGATTTCTAATGAAATTTGAAACATTATTATTTGAAACTAAATTTAAAATTTGAATATAATTTAGATAATTTTAAAAAGCTTTGAAATTAAAAGACTTTGTAAAGAATAATATTTTCTTTTAAAGTGCAACCACATTGAAATATAAAATTATTAACGGTAGTTATGTATTAGGCTAGTGCGAAAAACCAACATTGTGCGTCCAGGAAAAGCCTGGATGCGGAAAAGTGGCCCAGTCCAATCCGAAACTCAGCGCACTTTGAAATTTTGAAATCGGATAATATCTTCAGTCTGTTCTTTGAGGGTGAAATCTCGAAATTTCAGTGAAAAACACTGAAATTTAAGGTTTTACAAAAATAGGCTTAAAATCGATACCGATGCCTTCCAAGGGTGACTTTACGATGAAAAGTCATCAGAGGCTATTTAGAGGTCCGTACCGAGTCGCCGAGTCGGGGGGGGGGGGAATGGCTCCAAATTGCGTATTTTAGAGTAAAACGCTTAAATAATTGTGCGTTACCTGGGTCATGTCTGTCTACGAGCACACGAGCATCTGTGCCACCTCTACACTGAAGCTGGACCCCCCACCCAGGTCGCCGGTCTCCTTCTCCCCTCCCCCCTCCCCACTCTCTGGTCGAGCGTTGTCGAGACTTGTCAGAACCTGTCAATGGCTCGTACTTTCGGCTCACGCCTAATGTTCGTTTTCTCGCAGGTGCTAGTTGACGTTGTCGTTATAGTTTCTTCTTCTCATTGTCTCGTCATTGGTTCTTTTGGTGGTAGAGATGCTGGTAAAGATTGATGCTTCTACCGATGATGACGATCATCGCAGGCCAGACTTGACTTATCTGAAGCAGCAGTAGTTGCTCAAAGATATGGTATAAGTCAACGGGCTGCGGCACATTTAGGCTCGTATGTACTCCTCGCTGCCAATCGAGCAGGTATGATCTCCCCGAATATTTCTCAAAAAGTACCCGAGTGTCTAGTCATAAATAAAAGTAAGATAAGGCGCGAGAAAATTAAAATAGGCTCCAAGTTGAAGGAGGAATTACGCCATGAGAATTCTATTCGTGGCTTATAGTTTGATAGTCAGAAAGACGAAACATTGACAGCCTCCGGATTTAGTAACGAGGAACACATATCTTTGGTGGCCGAACAAGGTTCTAAATAGATAGGCCATGTCGTCACACCATCGAGCCATGCCCAAGATGAGTGTGATTCTATTTATAATTACGTAACAACAGAACTGAATGGAGGATTCGATGCAGTGGTAGTCGTGGGCTCTGACGGTACAAATACGAATACGGGCGGGAAGGGAGGAATTATTCGTCTACTAGATGAACGACTGGATCGTCCCTTGCAATGGGTTGTCTGTCTATTACATTTCAATGAGCTACCGTTCATAAGCCTTTTCGTATTTATTGACGGACCTACCTCTGGTCCGAACAAATACTCAGGGCCAATAGGGGGACAACTTCCAACTTGTGAGACCCTCGATCTTGTAAAGTTTAAACAAGTTGAGTGTGACTTACCTGAGATTGAGCCCACTGATCTCAGCTCAGATCAAAGATATCTTTATGAGATATCGGATGCCATACAGTTCGGAGCGTGCTCTCCTGAGCTGGCCTCCTGCCAAAACGCACTCACCAAAATTCTGGAAGCAAAACATAAGCAAAAGAAAACTGTTAAATACAATATTGTGCCAAAAATTAATTTTGGAGCTAATGATTACACAGAAATGATTGATTGAGAACAGACAGATGTTTCACTTACCGTACCTCCAGTTTTAATTCCTATAACAGAGGATGAACTTACCACTAAGCTATCTATGGCCGATGGCTTGGTACCATACTGGGACTTTACATCTTTCCCTTAACACCCAGTAGCGGTGGAAAGATCTGTTAGACTGGTAACAGATGTGTCCAGACAAGGCATCGGTACCGAGATTCGGGACCGACAGATACGCGCCACACTTCTTTCTCGAAAGACTGTCAACTTATTTGACACTAAAAAAGACTTTGTGGGTGTAATTAATGACTCTGAGACTTAAATAAGCACGTTCCGTATATGGTTGGTTGGTTGGTTGGGTAGGGCGTGGGTGGAGCCCGATGTGCAGTCACCTCTACGTGGTGGGCTCTGGGTCACTCGAAGTAGTAGAACTCAGTGAGCTAGGAGCTGCACAAGTATTTAAGCATTTTACTCGAAAATACGCAATTTTGAGCGATTTCCCCCATCATGAGGATTGGCATGGGTTGACTTTGGCGATTCGGTACGGACCTCTAAGTACCCTCTGCTGACTTTTTATCGTAAAGTCACCCTTGGAAAGAATCGGTATCGATTTTAAGCCCATTTTTGCAAAACCTTAAATTTTAGTGCTTTTTAGTGAAATTGCGAGAATTCACCCTCAAAGAACAGACTGAAGATATTATATGATTTCAAAATTTCGAAGTGTGCTGAGTTGGTTTTTCGCACCAGCCTAATACATAACTACCGTTAATAATTTTATATGTCAATGTGGTTGCACTTTAAAAGAAAATATTATTCTTTACAAAGTCTTTTAATTTCAAAGCTTTTTAAAATTATTTAAATTATATTCAAATTATAAATTTAGTTTCAAATAATAATGTTTTAAATTTCATTAGAAATCTAAAATATGAAAAGAATTTTCTTAAACTTATTTATATAGTATCTCAAAAATTACGATTCCTGGACGCACAATGTTGGTTTTTTGCCCCAGCATATTATGTATAGTGTTAGTTGAGTAATAAATTTTTTTAAACAGAATTCACGCAATGAATATTCACCTACAATTAAGCAGTATTAAAATAAGCTATAGACATTTAGAAGAATATTCCTGCTGCGCGAGTACATCCGCAGGGTACTCTATCGCGTTTCGCGCTCGTTTTCGTATATGCAATGCTTAAATGGTAACTGCATTTTCTCAAATATTATAAATACTGTAACTTTAATCGAAAACTGTGATTTAAACTCATGAGGAACTACAGTAATAAATTAAAACTGAGATTGTTTTTCCTTTTGTTTTTAAAGAAGATTCTCAAAATACCTGCGGCTTTTACGATATTAATTATTCAGTAATTGCGACACTCGCGCTCGTTAATTTGGTCATAGAGTCGGTTTTCTTTAAAAAATAAAACGATGCAGACAAAATTGAACTGCGCATAACAAGTAGGTATGTTTTTCAAAATAATGTTAATGAATGATTATTTATTTATTATTAATTTGATTTATTATAAATAATAATAAATAAATGTTAAAACTTATCACTTACGTTATAGAGACGCACCAATTCCTCTTTCATTGTGGTATCCCAATTGATGCTCTCCCACGGTATTTCTGTCGAGGTGGTTGGCTGTAAATAGTTAACGCTAGCCAAAGCATCCTCAGCAGGCACAGTTGATGTTCCACTGCTTACCGTTTGTCGCAGATTTTCTTGCTGGCCAGCTGTTTCATTGGTGAGATCTGCCTGACCATCCCGCAGCTCACCATCGCCACCGTCCCGCATGCTGTGGCTCCCAGCTGCGGCTCCAGGGGCGCCCCGGCGATCCTCGGGAAGCGACAAGCGTTTCAAAGTCTTTAAAATATACTCCATTTTTCGTTGCTGGGTTTTGATGTTCTATTTAGTCCCTCTCCTCTTCGTTATCAGCCTATTTTGCATGGGAAACCCCGTCAGTACCAATGCTACTGCCAACATTGCCGTCAAAGTGCCTGAACGCCTCCAAGGCCGTATCCTTTCTAGTCAAAGAATTGATAGGCCGTTCTTTCGCAGTCTTTATGCATACTGAACATCGAGATCAAGCCAGCTTTTGCCTTTTTGCTCTACGCGAGGTTTCTGTCAACACGTTAGATCAGAATATTTTATTTAATATTATTATTTAATATTTATATAAATTATATAAATATTATATATATAACATTATATTATATAAATCTTTTATTTAATATTTAATATTTGGCTAAGAAAGGGTGTTCTGTATGGAGAGACGGAAGAATTCGTCACTGCAATACAGGACAAGGTGGTCAGCACCAGGAATTATCTCAAACACGTGTTACATCAAGACGTGGTTGACCGGTGCCCATTATGTGGAAATACCAACGAATCCATCGAGCACATTATTGATGGCTATCACGTAATGGCTCAGAGACTATACGCATAGACATAATGATGTAGCGGGCATTATACATCAACAACTTGTCCTAAACCTAGGACTCTTAAAAGAATGGATGCCCTTCTGTAGATACATTTCAATGCCCGTTTTAGAAAGCGAAGATTACATCTTATATTATGATCTTACTATGAAAACTGATCATTACATCCGGGCCAATCGACCTGACATCGTGATTTGAGAAAAAAAAGGTGGTCTACATCATCGTCATTGCTTGTCCACTTAACCGAAATTTGCAGTGAACCTATACTACCAAGATCCACAAGTATAGTGAGTTAAGACATGAAATAAAGACTACATGGAGGAATGTAAATCATGCACCTATTCATCCCATCGTGATTTCGGCTACAGGCAATGTGCACGCAAAATGCACTGAACATTTTGAACATTCAGGAGTCAGTAGGGTATTGGAAGCAGATCAGAAGGCGGTTTTATTAAACAACTTTTGCATTGTAAGAAACTTTATTGACAATCAGGAAGCGAGCAACAGAAACCCGTGGAGTGGCAGATGGTACTAAGAAAGCTTCCAGAGGTGACTGTTGTCACCTCCAACGCTCATCGTCGCTCGTAATTGTATACCTACAAGATGATCGCAGGATGTTTCATCCATCGTATTAAATTTTTTGAATTAACTTATTACATTCTAATCTCATCAGTCACTTGACTTAGTCCGTGGCTGTGATGTGTAACCGGGTTTACCAGAGTAAAAGTAAAAACACATAATAAATGTTGATAAATTTTAAAGCCGTAGGCTTTGATTTCGTTCATTTATATTTCAGTTTTAAGACAAATATACCATATGATCTACTATTCTTCTAGAACATTTTAAATTTTTCTCGAATTTAAGAATTTCATTAAGAAAATTTGTGAATCTTGTCCAAATTTGCTCAAAATAACGCTTTTAGCTCATGTATCTCTTAAAAATAAAAATTGCATACTTTTGAAAATATTCTTACTTTTTGAATTTTCACCTATTTGAAAATTGTCATGGAAATTGTTTTAAAACATATATTTCATGTATAGTAGAAATTTGGATTTATATGTTTTAATCTATAAAAAAGAGACTTTCTTTCATTTTTTGAATTTTTTTCAAAATGTTAAAAAGCATATAAGTTTTTTTATTTTCATAAACATTGAAAATTTCTTTAGGACGAGTTGCAAGTATCAGAAAAATAATTTTTTCATTCTTTTTGTAAGTTTTCAAAATTTTGAAAAGTGTACATTTTTTTTATTTGTATCTAAATAAAAATTGTCATTAAGATAATTTGCAAGTATTTGGCTTATTTTTTAAAAAGTTTGACAGATATGTCTGAAACTTGAAAAATGTCAAATTTTTTACATGCCATAAAATTTTTAATTTTGGTTAGAAACATCTGAGTGAGTGCCGAAACGTAAAGATCCGTTAAAAACTAGAGATAAACCATTTGGATGATTACATTACCCTCTCATAAATGAGAATGTAAAAATTTTCTCTCTTAATTTTATAATAATTAGGTAAATGCAATATAAAACTCAAAAAAGTAATTAAGATAATATGTGGCTCATAATAATCAGAAATAGATCTAGTGAAGAAATTATATCAAAATTATCTTCATCTAGTTTACTGAGTCTTTCACCAGGAGTATACTAAATTATGCAGTAATCTAATAAGTCAGTTAAATGAATTGAAACAGTATAAAAGATTAAACGAAATGTTTGGAGTGATTACCAGGATGTCGCTAATGGACCGGAAAGCAGGAAATAACAGTGAACTTATTTATTTTAAAGGATTGTTAGAAGCTTAAAAATGTAATCAAATATCCAGGAAAAGTATATGTTTTAAATCGCCGAATCTCGTTGACTTTTTTATTTCAGACTTTTGAATCTGTATGTGCAATATTGAAAAAAAATTATTTTTAATTTGTAATTCTTTTTGGTCAACCTACCTGCGGTCCTAGCCGATGAGCTATCTGGAATTCTTTGAATTAGCATATCTTCAGAAATAGTTTGACTCGTAAGAAATCGTCAGAACTTCTAACCATTTGTGACGATTCCTGACTTTTTTCAGTAGGGCTCTAAGTATTTCAAGTTTGAAATTATGAAATGTTTGGAAGCCTTTCAGTGTGAAATGTTAAATTGTGATCTTTCAAAATGGAAAGTGTTCAGAAGTCATAGTTCCACAATTTTTTGTTCGAAACTTTAAAAAAATCAGAAACGTAAAAATATAATGAAGTCTTAAACAACTATTTTGAATGTAAATGATTGATTATTTTACCCTTTTGTTTTAAATAAGAAGCACTAACAATTAAATTATTATTCTTGTAAAAGTGTGCAATTTCAAATCCGTCCGATATAAAAACTTTAATGTTTAAGCCATTCAATTTATGCCAGTTTTTGAAGTTTCCAAATTTTATAATTTTAAATTGAATCACTTATGATAACACAATATTGTTCTTTGCAGTCTTAATATTTAAACCATTTAAACCTCTATAGAACAATGTCCTGTAAATCACGAATGGTATTATAGAAATTCATTCAGTTTCAAAAAATGGAATAAATTCAATGAATTTAAAATGAAAAGGTTTGGAATAAGAGAATTTTAAATCGAAAGAGTTAAAATTTCAGTGACATTATTTTTTATTAAAAGAGTACAAACTAAATAATTATTATAAACAGAAACTATCGTACACATTTAAAATTTAAATTCTGCATGTATGTTAAATTTCCAATATACTAAACGCATAATCTGCTAATTAAATGTATTTAATTTTAAACGTTTTGAATGGAACCAATTATGATTTTACAATGCTTTTCTAAGCAACTTTAAGATTTAAATCATTTAAAGCTGCAATTGGCAATATAATGTATAATATTTCAATATATTTGGAATTAGAAACATTTAAGTTATACAATTATTATTTAAGTTTGATCATTTTTAATTAATTGTGAGGTAAAATGCAGAATCCTATATTGTTCTATTGGGAGATTATGTAATTTTGTAGGCTATTAATTTAGGTATAATCGAGAGGCCTTTAAAGTTGTATATGTTATAACATTTTATGCGATATTGAACGTATACGAAATTGTACGTATACGATATTGAACGTGAATGACCTTATTTATAACATGGCCTAAGTAAAACTGTTGTAGAAGCAAGCCGTAATTTCCTTTTACTTTGAAAAATAGTTCTTAGACATAGCTGCTGTTAAAAATTCATATACCACTAAATGCGTAAATATTTAAAAAATGTAACACGTCTGAAGAAATTTCTCCATGTCTTCAAGGAAATTATAGCTTGCTTTTCCAATGCAAATAAAGAGAGGCCATCCTATGAAAAAAATGCTAGTTAAATTAGCCAGAATTCTTGTTAGATAGGCCCTTACTATTTGTTCTGGTTACATTAAGCAGGAATTCTAATTAAAACAATCAGAATTTTGATTACTTTAACCAGAATAAAATAGTAAGGGCATATTTAAACAGAATTTTGGTTGATTTACTCACACATTTTTCTTAGTGTTTTTAAATTTAAATAAACTAAATATTGAGATTTACTTTTATACTCGTTTCGGAAAAATGATGACTCAAATACAAAAAACGTTTTTCAATCTAAATTTGTTATTACTATTATATACTAACAATTTTACATACAAAAGTTGCCAGGAATTTTCGACTTTTAACAATTTCATATATTCTGCTCACCCATATTTTTGATCACCATACGTAAGTATACATACATTTGTAAACACATTAAGCAATTTACTAAATTAGACATATTTCTGGAAAATTGTAGTTTGTTGTGTGAGTGTGGATAGGAAATCCTACTTATTTTGTAAAGTTTGATATATGCCATTGGCTATAACGGGCGGCAGATGTAAGGATTCTTTTTATGTTTCACCCGTGAAACTTTCACTTTCATGTTTTTTGCTAAGTTTCTTTTCTTCTGCCGCTACGACGATCTTCGTTTACCACGCACGGATCACGTGATGGTCCAAGGAAGGCGATGCGCCCAGAGACGGCACAACGAGTGAGTGCTGACTTTTCCTTAATATTCCGGACACTACCAAAGCAAAGTATTTTGATAACTTTTAATACCATAGTAGTGGCGGACAGAATATGACTTATTCTTGTTGAATTATTATTGTTTACAGGTACTCATGATTTTACATTTATTAACGAATTCATAATTATTATGATGTTGTATGGTTTTCTACTCTTATGTTTATTTTTATTTTTAAATGATTAATACTTATTTTTTTATTATTAATTCCAATATCCTTTCATTTGGTAATTATTCTATTCTAACGCAAGGTTATTTGGTTTCTACCCTTATGTTTTTTGTAATTTTAAGAAATGATTAGTATAAATATCTTGTTTAATACTATTGTATACTTTAGATTAAGATTTTATAATAAGGAAGATGTAACGCTGAGAGAGCAGAAAGCAGGCATATCAGGCGGTCGCCACGAGGACGCAGGCGGAAATGATTTAATTGGGCCGCGCTTCCAAAATCCGACGGAGTGTGAAGAAATCTCGGACCGAGGCTCCCACTCACGCCTTCCACGTCCACGGGGTGGGAGCTACCGCGCTCGCCAACACGCTGTGTACTTACAGTAGCGTGCCCAGCGATCCCAGAACTGAAACGAGTTGTGGTCGAATATTATGAAAGGTCTAAGTCCATGTGAATATAGTAGGAGAGATGCTTCGATTTTGATTTTGAGGTTATGTTTTATCAGGCGTAGTATATTAATATTGATACTATTATTTTCTTTTTTAATGTTAATATTATATTTATATTATATTATATCATATTATGTAAGTTCTCTTTTTCTATTTTCATCTGCATTTCAAAGTATTTCAAGAAATTGGCGATGTTCATGATTTGAGTTCTTCGCGCGACTCTTTATCTTAATCCGCATTTCGAAGACATTTTCAGAAATTGGCGATTTTAATGATACTTGAATATTTCGCGTAATTTAAAAATAAAAATATATACGCAATATCAGAATATTAATACCGTGATTAATATTTTGTTGTATATTATTGTACATACTGAAAATAAATTATATAAATAAGTATGTGATATTATAATTCTGTATAGAATAGAATAGAATTTATTGTCTTCATTGTATACTTTTATCAGTTTTTACAATATTCTTTTGTCCTCTTAAATTTTCGAATAAAACAAAGCTACAAATTTTCTCTCTTAGAATTTTTACCTGAACAGATAATAAAAAATCATTAAATCAGTAAATAATTGTGCTGGAATTTTAAACGTTTGATATTGGATTTATCTATTAAACCAAAAAAGTTTAAAAAGCCTCCGGACTTTCGAAATTATAAAATTTGTTTATGAGAATCATTTGAAATTAAACAATTACAAATTATAGCTTACTAGAATTTGGTATATTATAATATCATATACAGTTAATTATATATTATAATAATTCTATTGTAATTTAATCAAATATAAGTATAAAATATATCTAGTGTAATAATATTAATCACGGAATTAATATTCTGATATTGCATATAGAAGAATTAATCGCGCGAAACATTGAAATCATTAAAATCGTCAATTTCTTGCATTTGTTTAAAATACAGAATAATTGATAGAATATTAATATTAATACTGTTCTATGTAAAATTGAAATTATCTACTAATTTAAAATTGGTTACATTGGATGAAAATTCTTTAGCTTGAATTATATGTTGTCTTTTAAAGGAAATAAGATGAAATTTATGGAAAGGATTTGACGAAAAAATTTTTTGGCATAGTTGTGAATATTTGAATGTTAAAAACGGATAAAATGATAACGTGAATTATCCAAAAATTGTCCAAGTTTTTCTTTAGCGTGTGATATTGTTTAAACTAAAAAGAAAAATGTACATATTTGTATTATAAATGTATCTGTGTTACCTATCTCTAAATATTTATATCAATAGTTCAAAAGTTTAATTTAAAGTTAATTTAATTTTAAAGTTTAATCTAATTTCTTTTGAGTTTTGAAAGTTTGCAGTTCATCAATGGATCAATTGAAGATTCTCTACTCTACTTGGATATTTTTTTGATAATACATTAAAAAATGAATGTACTCACAGCATTGCTACAACTTTCTTTCCGCGAAATTGGTAAAATACATTTCGATATTTTAGTTCTTTTTTCCTAACAGGTGTAATTAAGTTTTTGAAATTCTAATTTTTTAGTAATAATAGCTAGATGACATAAATTAAAAAAACTTAACCAATTCCCAAAAAATAATATATTTTTAATAAAATTTTTCTTTATATTTTACAAACTAAATAATTACTACATCTGTTTTGGGTTATAAAAAATAATACTTATAAGATTTTTTTCAAAATTATCTGCTTTTACAGTTGTATTGTCGTTTATTTTGAGTTTTGTTTTATACAAAAATGTACCTTTCACTCTGCGTGCAATAAAAGATTAGAAATTTTTCGCGGTCCCTGTAATAACCAATTACTGACCAATAAGGGTATAAAACTTCAGTTGACACGTTGCACACACGGGTAATTTGCATTACATGTAAAGAGTTATGAGTATTTGAATTTAAGAGAACGATGAGGTTTGTTGTCAAGAAATTATTCACATATTTCTTTAAAGTGTTTTTCTTCTAAACTATTGATATAAATATGTAGAGATAGTTAACACAGATAGATTTATAATACATATATTGACCTTTTTCTTTTTAGTTTTAACAATATCATACACTAAAGAAAAACTTGGACAATTTTTTGATCATTCACATTATCATTTTATCAATTTTAAAAATTGAAATATTTACAACATTGTCAAAAAAATTTTTCCGTGAATTTCCCCAAAACTACCCTTCCACGTGAACGTATGAAGAACATTTATTAATGAAAAAAAAATTTTAAATAATTAAACTTAGAAAAAACTGTTAGTTGATAATTTTTTTCTCTTTTTTTGCTCTCCGATAATATATACCATAATACGTTACACAAAAACTACTTCTAAGTCATACATACCCTCCCCTCGTCATCAAAAACGTTTTTAAAGTTGGAAAACCAACTTGAACAATGCAAACATGATTTAGAACTCCAAATTGATTACATGGCACTTCAAAATTTTTCCCTCTTCATATATTTCCTGAAAAACTACCCTTTCACGGTAACGTATTCAGCGGAACATATACATATGTATGAAAAAAGCATAAGAAATAATACAACTCATAAACACTGTTAGTTGATATCTTTTTGCTCTCTGATAATATATTATAAATTCTCCAAAAACTACCCCTAAGTCATACATACTAACCCCTCGTGATCAAACAATGTTTTAAATGTTGTAAAAACACCTTGAACAATGTAAAAATGATTGAGAACTCCAAACTTATTACATGCCACTTAAAAATTTTCCTCTCATTGTAATTTCCGCAAAACTAACCTTTACGTTAACGTATGCAGCCTAACATATATATGTATGAAAAAAGCATTAAAAATAGTCAAACTTAGAGGGAACTGTTAATTGATATTTTTCTGCTTTTTTTTTTGCTCTTTGATAATATATAATACGTTCCCTAAAAATTATCATAAAGTCATACATACCTTCCCCGCGTCATCAAAAACGTTTTAAAAGTTGGAAAACCACCCCGAATAATATAAAAATGATTTAGAACTCCAAATTAATTACATGGCACTTAAGAATTTCCCTCTCATTATAATATTCCCAAAACTACCCTTCCATGTGAACGTATGCAACAGAACATCTTCCACTGCATACGCTTAAGTAATACGATTAAGTAGATTTTTTAAACGTTTTTGATGACGATGGGAGGGTTTTTATGACGTAGGGGTAGTTTTTGGGGAATGTATTATATATTATAGTATCAGAGAGCCAAAAAGAGAAAAAAAATATCAACTAACAGTGTCTTCTCAGTTTGATTATTTTTAATGCTTTTTGCACACACATATATATTTATATTTAAATTTTATGTTGCATACGTTCAAGTGAAAGGGTGCTTCTGGGGAAATTATGAATAGGGCAAAATTTTCCAGTGTCATGTGATTAATTTGAAGCCCTAAATCATGTTTACATTGTTGAAGGTAGTTTTCGCATTTTGAAAACGTTTTTGATCAAAGGGGAAAGTTGTGTAAGACTTAGGGGTAGTTTTTTGGGAAAAGTAATATATTTCATCATAGAGCAAAAAAAGCTGAGTGGACGGACCTATATTAATTCCGTGATTAATACTATTACACTAGATATATTTTATACTTGTATTTCATTACACTATAACAGAATTAATATAATATATAATTAACTATATATGATATTATAACTAGAATAATATTATACCAACAGATAATAATATTAACATTAATATTTATTACCTGTACATGATTGTGTTGGAGTTTTAAGCGTTTGAAGTTGAATTCTTCTATTAAACTGAAAAAATTTACAAAATTTTGTATTTACACTTTTTAAAATTGCTAGCAATTTTAAATCTTAAAAATCGAAGTCCCCAGTAGTCCCAAAAAAAGTTTAATATAACCAAGTTCTAGGAAGCTATAGTTTGTAATTGTTGAAATACAAAAGATTCTTACAAACAAATTTTATAATTTCGAAAGTTCGGAGCCTATTTAAACTTTTTTGGTTTAATAGACAAATCCAACATCAAACGCTTAAAAACTCTAGCACAATCATTTACATCTAATTAATGTTAACATCAACATAATTATAATATCGAATAAAATAGTGATACATAGGAGTAATATAGACTACGGACAAGAGGAACTATAACATAGATACAGAAATATGTAATTATTTAATTATTATCTGTTCAGGTAAAAATTCTAAGAAAGAAAATATGTAGGTAGCTTCGTTTTATTTGAAAATTTAAGAGGGTAAAAGATAATTTAAAAAATTTACAAAAGTATACAATGAAGACAATAGATTCTATTCCATTCTATATATGATTATAATATCACATAAATAATTATATAATTTATTTTCAGTATATACAATGATATATACAATACAATATACAACAAAATATTAATCCGGGTATTAATATTCTGATATTGCATATATATTTTCATTTTTAAATTACGCGAAATATTCAAATATCATTAAAATTGCCAATTTCTGAATATTTCTTTCAAATGCGGATCAAGATATAAATAAGACCATTATAATATCACATAATTA
>NC_046660.1:136759070-136762450 GCF_010883055.1 Belonocnema kinseyi
GTCCCTGTACCAAGGGTTTCTGCTGAATATGGTTACAAAAATAAATAGGCAGTCGCGGACAATTGTCCAGGGCTGGTCCTGAAGTAATTAAACCCCACGCGGAGGTGTAAAAACCGTGCCGAAAGCTGAATGGCACCTGGGTGAGGTGTCTAGAACGGTAACTCTTGGATACCGGGCGACCTCTCAGAGTACGCAGCCTTATCCTTGCATGCGGGGCTCTATAAGGATGGACGAACCCCTTTCCCTACCTTCTCGTGGGAAAAACAATGACAACAATAAACATAGTTGTGGTAAGTGCGGTTCAAAACAACAGAACGCGCACGGCTTCCGACAATGAGTCGGCCAACAATGCCGACCAATCTAGAGCTGAGGGAGCCAATGAAAATGGATTCAATGCGATGGATCGGCGGGATCTCGCAACCTTCGGGTGGACGGAGCGACAGAATCACGACTTGCTAGAAAGCTACCTTGCGAGTGTGGCCCCTGAACGGGGTGACATGGCACGGCTGTATGCTCTGTTGTGCGAGAAATACCCGGAGCTATCGCACTTTTCGCAGCAATGTCTGCGAAACCATGCTGAACTACTCCGTAAAAGGGGCTATGTAAGCGAAACGCCTACTCTACCACAGCTAGAACAAGCCGGCAACAGAGAAAGAGAGGCGACATTAAGACCAAAAGCAGGCAGGCATCCCATAGATGAAGAGCGATGCTTCACGATCCGGAGAAACATCAACACCAAGGTTTCTCTCAAGCCTACAGATCTGGCTGAAATAAATGACGAGCTTCGCGGACATTTTTCCGGAGAATTCAACCTCTGGGATATCAATTATTGTGTGTATAATGCAGCGAGAGCTTTGGCCGATGTGAACCGTAAAACAAAACCAACAGCTGATCATAAGACCAAAAGACGAATGCATCAACTTGCCATAAGGATAGGCTGGGCAAGACAATACGCGTCCCGCATTGAGTGTGTGATTCACTACATCACATATGGCAGGAATTTTACAGCCAAGGTTCGAAAGTCCGCGCGCGAACTCCGGACCCGTTATCACACACTTAACAAGTCAAAGCTGCTGACCCTCAGGCAGCATATGGTTGAGAAAATACGGATGCAATCTGACGCTAAGAGAAGTCTAGAGCGGAGGGAGAGGTGGGTCAGAGAAAATCACCAGTTTCTCTCTGACTCATCTCGACTCTTCCAAGACCCTCCAGTTACTGTCGAACAACCACCCAAACCAGAGGAGGTCGAAGTATTTTGGAGAGAAGTCTACGAAGTTCAGCATAGACTGGACAAAGACTCAGAAAATATAAAGAGTTTCAAGGAGTTATGTGTTGTCCTCATAACACCTGATTAAGAATGCCCACCCATCACTGCCGAGGAGGTGAAAAAAGTATTAAGAGGAATGAAGAACTCTTCCGCACCGGGACCAGATTGTATCAAAACCTTGTGGTGGAAGAAGTTTTCTTCAACCCATCAGCATTTGGCCCGTATTTTGACCTCATATTTGAAGTCGGAAGAGCCGATTCCAGAGTGGTTGGTGGAAGGGCCCACAATACTTCTACCGAAAATAGGCAACTTAGCTGACCCAAAGAACTACGGGCCAATAACTTGTCTGAACACGCTGTATAAGATATTCACAGCTATCATAAATGATAGGATTGTTCGGGCAATTGAACCTGTGTGGCAAGAAATGTATGAACAACGAAGCTCAAAGAAAGGCGTAGCCGGATGTCGGGAGAACCTGCTCATCGATAGATGTGTCTGCAAAGATGCAGCATTCTACCAGCGTGACCTATCGATGGCCTGGATTGATTATCGGAAAGCTTTCGATTCGACATCCCATAGACTTATCATCTGTCTTTTGGAAATCTTAAATGTTCATCCGCAAATAGTTGGGTGCATAGAGAGATTGATGCCGCTTTGGAAAACCAGATTTACTAGCTCATCTGGAAAGAATCGTGTGACAACTAACAAGGTCAGCTTTCAGAGAGGTGTCTTTCAGGGCGACACCATGAGCCCACTCCTCTTTTGCCTTACATTATTGCCACTATCTCTAGCACTTGCCAATTCCGACGGATACTTGTGCGGCAAACCTGCAGATCGAAAGTACAAGGTCACTCATGTATTTTACATGGATGATCTTAAGATCTATGCTAAAAACAGAGAGCAACTGCATCTAGCTCTGGGGATTGACGAACGATATTCTAAGGAAACTGGAATGGAATTTGGGTTAGGCAAATGCGCCAAGGTTTATTTGAAGCGAGGAAAACTTAATGGCATCTCTGAAGATTCTGAGTTCGTTGATAGAAGCGCCATACGACACCTTTGCGCTGGAGAGACTTATACATACCTAGGCGTGCCACAGAGCCGCATTCAGGATGTGACATCTATAAAGGATACTCTCCGAAGCAGATACAAACGTCTCATCCGACAGATTTGGTCTTCCGAACTGTCGGCGAGGAACAAAGTATCTGCAACGAACATGCTTGCCGTCCCGGTACTACTCTATTCATTTGAAGTAGTTCCATGGACGAAGAACGAGCTCAGATCTCTTAATATCGGGACAAGAAAGATTATGCACATGAACAAAAGCATGCATTTTGAGCCAATACATTCCCGATAATAGCTGCAGGGCGTGCCATGCACACCCCGAGCATTTAGCTCACATACTAGCCAGTTGTCCAACTCACGCGGGAACGACCTACATTTAAAGGCACAATGCGGCATTAAGAGTGCTTTATTACCATCTCTGTCACTCCTACGGCATTAACCTTAATATCGCTCCTCTAAATGCTCCTAGGGAAATTGAGTCAATTGTCGAGAATGGGAAGTGCCGCATATAATGGAACTTTATACTCTCGACAATTGTTTCTGTTGCTCACTCGATGCCTGACATGGTTCTTCTTGACTTCGAGAAGCGAACCATGTTCGTTATCAAATTTGCGGCACCACCTGACAAAAACATCATAACCAAGGAGAATGAAAAGAAAGAGAGGTATCGAGACTTTATAAGGGAGTTGCAATGATTGTACCCGGAGTATTCTGTTAAATTGATTGTCCTTATCATCGGCGCTCTTGGAGGTGCCAAGCTTTCACTTTCTAATGGCCTAAAAAGCATCGCTGTGTGTCAACAATATGCTAGAACACTTGCGGGGAAAATGCAGAAGTTGGTTGTCCTTGGGTCGCTCCGTGTTCTTAGAGTGCACGAGGTACGAGGTTTTTGCTAGATCGTCGTATTGATTCCTTTACAGACTGTAACCACCTATCTCACGGTCATGAGACGTGGTTGTGGCTGAAATTTTAGCGTGATTTCGCTGGAAGCGGGTGCAATTTTCCAGTTTAGCACGCGCTCCCGGCGAAATTCTGCGGTTGTCCTTAT
>NC_046660.1:136762550-136765067 GCF_010883055.1 Belonocnema kinseyi
TATACTTCAAATAACGTAACATCAAAATATGCGCATATAAAGATGCGCGCGAAGTATTCAAATCATGAAACTCGCCAATTTATTGAATTTCTTTGAAATTCAGATGAATATAGAAAAAAGGACTTTTATAATATGATATAATATAATTATTATAATAACATTTAAAAAATGTTTAACAGTATTAATATTAATATTGTACACCTGAAAAAACATAACCTCAAAATCAAAGCATCGAAACTTGGAAACATTAGAATGCTAATTTCTTGATTTTATTTGAAAGCGGATTGAGATATAAATAGAATCGCCGAAGTTTTCCGGCCGGCAATCGTGGACCTTCGAGTGATCAAATTCAGAAGAGGAGAAATAGGTTGCGTCCGAAACACAGTCATATATATCTTCTCCTACTATATTTACATGGACATAGACCTGTCATAGTATTGGACCACATCTCGTTTCAGATCTGGGATCACTGAGCGTGCCAGAGCTGTCAGATCGAGCCTGAAATTTACCCCCACCATACCTACCGTTTGGGAGCCGCATAACAGAAGGTGCATGATTACCACTGTGACTTCGTGTGTTAGCCGAAAATGCACGATTCGACTTCGGTTCCCTGCTGTGCAATGATTGTCGATCTGAAAGCTTCGGAAGACTTCGGAGGTCTTCTATTTATATCTCGATCTCCATTTGACAGAAATGGAAAAAATTGGCGAATTTAATGTTTCGCGTGATTCTACATTTCAGGCATGAGTCGATTTTGAGGTTTTTTTTTCAGGTGTATATAGTATGAATATTATTACTACTATATATATTATTAATGATAATATTATAATTATAAAATATAAAATTAATTTCAATTAATAGTTGACTAACTTTTAATAGAAATAGTTAAACTTTTAACCAAAACAATTAGTTTTCTGAAAAAAAAATTTGAATAAGAAGATGAATTTTCTTGCAGTTAAAAGAAATTAATTTTCAAACCAAAACAAACAAATTTTGCAAAATAGTTAAATTTTCAGAAAAGAAATTTTTCAACTAATTTGATAAATTGTCAAATGTTTTAGAACATCCTAAAATATTTTAGATCCTTTAAAGTCTCTTGAAATTTTGCAAAGCTCTTGAAAATTCTTTGCAAATTTTAAAAATACCTTAAAATATTTTAAATCCTTTAAAATCACATACTATATAATTGAAATCAATTGAAAATTCCTTAGAATGTAGTGAAATGTTCTAAGCTGTATCAAATCCTTTAAAATCTTATATTAAATTACTATAATAAATTGAAAATTCCTTAAAACCTTTTAAAATACTCTCAAATATTTCGAAACCTTCAAAATCTTTTCAAAAATCTTCACATCTTTTAAATTTTTTTAAGATAATTTGGAGTTTTTTTAAACCTGGGTATTATTGTTATTACATTATCAATCCACTTCCCTTTCGGGGTAGCTGTGACTCACTCGGTAGGGGAAAGGAGTAGTGTGTGGAAGAGACAGAGATTTTCCAGATTGATCCAGAATTCTCGTGCTATTTAATTAAATAACACGTTCGTTCCGCAACACTGCTCCGACCTAGGTTGCTGATCAACCTCTCTAGCAATCACCCTAAGCGAAGAATCTCACGAAATCGTTATGTAAGGTTCCCCACTTGGGTCCATTAGTGGTCAAGGTCTATTGTTTCAGGCGTCATTCACTCTACTACCAATCATTTAATTAACTATTTACCGCCCTACTTTCCTATCCTGGCATACTTCTCTGGCTTCTTTCATGTCCATGAATTTTTTTATGCAGGCTCTCGTGTTTCTGTGACTTCTTATGTCTCTTCTAACCAGGGTCTCATTCACACATTCTAACCATTCTTTCCGCGGTCTACCTCTGGGCACGCTGCCATTTACTTTGCCCTGATACACTTGTTTCGTCAGTCGTTCATTTGGCATTCTCTCAACATGTCCGTACCATCTTAACCGATTTCTTTCCCATGTGTCTACAAGCGTCTCTTCTGCACCACATTCTTTTAGAATTTTCTCGTTACTTACTTTGTCCATCAGGGTTTTCCCGCATATTATGCGCATGAATATCATGACAATTGCGTTAATTTTACTCTTATCTTTTTCTTGATAAGTCCATGTCTCGCTACCATATAGTACTGTCGGTACAAATATGGAATTATGTATTGCCATTTTAGCTTTATTTGGTATATTTTTACCTCTGATAAGGGGACCTGCTCCACCAATAACCTTCTTACTTTCATTTATTCATCTAATTCCTCATCTATCTTCCCGTCCCTAGTAAATAAGCTACCAAGGTATTCGAACTAATCAACTTGTTCAATTCGCTCATCATTTAATAAAATATTGCATAGTGTTTTCTCACTCTTTCCTTCGAACACCATAGTTTTTGTTTAATTTGCGTTAATTTTGATGCCCATGCTCTTCATTCTTGCATCTAGTTTATTCAACATTCTTTGTAAGTCTTCGATAGACTCTGCCATAACAACCTTATCATCTGCGAACGCTAACCCACG
>NC_046660.1:136765167-136766184 GCF_010883055.1 Belonocnema kinseyi
CTTTGGAAAACCAGATTTACTATCTCATCTGGAAAAAATCGTGTGACAACTAACAAGGCCACGTTTCAGAGAGGTGTCTTTCAGGGCGACACCATGAGCCCATTCCTCTTTTGCTTTACATTATTGCCACTATCTCTAGCACTACGCCATTCCGACGGGTACTTGTGCAGCAAACCTGCAGATCGAAATTACAAGGTCACTCATGTATTTTACATGGACGACCTTAAGATTTATGCTAAAAACAGAGAGCAACTGCATCTAGCTCTGGGGATTGACGAACGATATACTAAGGAAATTGGAATGGAATTTGGGTTAGACAAATGCGACAAGGTTTATTTGAAGCGAGGAAAACTTAATGGCATCCCTGAAGATCCTGAGCTCGTTGATAGAAGCGCAATACGACACCTTTGCGCTGGAGAGACTTATACATACCTGGTCGTGCCACAGAGCCGCATTCAGGATGTGACATTTATAAAGGATACTCTCCGAAGCAGATACAAACGTCTCATCCGACAGATTTCGTCTTCCGAACTGTCGGCGAGGAACAAAGTATCTGCAACGAACATACCTGCCGTCCCGGTACTACTCTATTCATTTGGAGTAGTTCCATGGACGAAGAACGAGCTCAGATCTCTTAATATCGGGACAAGAAAGGTTATGCACATGAACAAAAGCATGCATCTTAATTCTTCCGTTCCGCGACTGTACATCTCACGCCGTCAAGGGGGTCGCGGAATATTGAGTCTTGAATGTCTTCACAAAAGGATTATTCTGGGCACAGCACATAGAGTTGCAAATGGAAAGGACCCTCTTCTTAAAATGGTCAGGAATCACGAGGAAGTAGGCAAAGGAGCATTTCTGTACAAAGCAGCGGTGGAGGCTGCTGAAACACTCGACTTGACTTCAGTATTAGGAGTGAGCAAAATGCATCAAATCTAATCCATCTCGAGTACTCACTCCTGAAAGCCCGGATTACGAAAGCACAAGAGAAAAACTTTCGTGAACAGCTCCTAGATA
>NC_046660.1:136766284-136767811 GCF_010883055.1 Belonocnema kinseyi
CCCGCCGGTGCAAAATCTCAGCGTTATTTTTAGTTTGCAGGTTTAAAATTTACTTTTTTTATCGTAAAATTATAATGAATTGCTATGAATTACTTATCTTTGAGTGCGTTTCTGGATTTCCTAGTAACTTCATATCCAAGCACAATATAAGAAAGTGAATTTATACAAAATTTAAAATTTTTTGTTTGGCTTTTTCCCCAACCGAGTATATGTACGACTGGCCTCTTCAAGAGATACCACGAAACTGTTACAGAAAACACAAGAGAATTTAACGGTCGATTGACAACTACAAACTACTCAAATATTCAAAATCCTTAAATATCTGTTGAAATCTTTTGAATTTTTTTAAATCTCTTGAAAATTCCTTGAAATTATAAAAATAAATTGAAAATTACTTGACATCTTTTAAAACATTCACAAATATTGAAAATCTGTTGAAATTTCTTAACAGTTTTTTAAGCTTCTGAAAATTCCATGAAATATTTCAAATTCTTCAAAATATCATATTAAATTACTGTAATCAATGAAAATTCCTTGGAATTTTTTTAAAAACTCTCAAGTATTTTGAAATGTCTCGTACTTTTTTTAAAGATTTTTAAATTACTTTGGAATTTTTAAAAACAAGCCTTCTAAACATTTTTTAATTCTTTGAAATTCCTGTAAGTAGTAAAAATAAATTGAAAATTCTTAGACATCTTTTAAATCATCCTCAAATATTAAAAATCTTTAGAAATCTTTTGAAATCTTTTGAAATTTTGTAAAACTTCAAATTGAAATTTAAAAAAAAGAAGAGTTTGAAAACGTTAAATATTGAAGTGTTTGTACATTAGAGTTTTGAAGATGGAATCAATAAAAATTCAATTCTTTCGAAATTTTATTTTCAAAAATTTTCAACTAATCCATCAGAATAATTTTCAACTCTATGTAATGCAAGTCTTCACATTTAAAATTGTAACTTGGTAGTTTATTTATAAAAAATGAATAATAATAAATTAATTAAATGCGTTCAAAATTTAAATGTATGTTTTTCAATTGGACAATCTCTAAACGAAATTATTTCAGACTGAAATTTAGTTTAAAAATATTTCATTGAATTTTCAATTCATTTTTATAATTTAAAGGAATTTCAATATTTTAGGATATTTTAATAGATCTAAAGAAATTTTTGAATGATTTTAATATTTTGGTGTGAGATTTTCAAGGATATGAAATAGCAGAAAAGTTTAAAAAAAAAGCTAAAATTATTTCTAATTGCATTGAATTATTGAAATTATTTGTAAATTCCTTGTAATGTTTTAAAAGACCCTAAAATATTGAAAATCCTTTGAAATCTTTTAAGAACCCTCGACATCTTTTAAATATTATTAAGGTACTACGAAGTTTTTTTAAACAACCCTGCTGCAATTTTTGTAATTCGTTGAAATTCCTTTAAATGATACAAATGAATTGAAAATGAATTGAAATATTTTTAAACATTCTAAAATATTTAAAATCATTTTAAATCTTTTGAAAATTCCTAGAAAATTT
>NC_046660.1:136767911-136802990 GCF_010883055.1 Belonocnema kinseyi
TTAATAGTTTAACTAATCTACAAACAGTTAAATTTTTAATGTTTAAAAATTTTCTAAATTTCAGGCGGAAATAATTTCATTTAGAGATTGTCCAATTGAAAAACATACATTTAAATTTTGAACGCATTTAATTTATTTATTATCTTTATTTTTTTATAAATAATCTTCCAAGTTTACAATTTTAAATATGAAGACTTGTATCCCATCGAGTTGAAAATTATTCTTATGGAATAGTTGAAAATTTTTTAAATTTAAATTACGAAAGCTTTCAATTTTTATTGATTTCATCTTCAAAACTCTAATCTACAAACATTTCGATATCTAACATTTTGAAACTCTTCTTTCTTTTTAATTTCAATCTGAAGCTTAACAAAATTTCAAAAGATTTCAAAAGATTTGTAAGGATTTTAAATATTTGAGGATGTTTTAAAAGATGTCTAAGAATTTTCAATTTATTTTTACTATTTACAGGAATTCCAAAGAATTAAAAGAAGTTTAGAAGGCTTATTTTTAGAAATTCCAAAGTAATTTAGAAATCCTAAAAAAAGTCCGAGGCATTTCAAAAAATTTTGAAGGTTTCAAAATACTTGAGAGTATTTAAAAAGATTCCAAGGAATTTTTATTGATTACAGTAATTTAATATGATATTTCGAAGGATTTGAAATATTTCAGGGAATTTTCAAAAGCTTGAAAAAAATTTCAAGAAATTTCAAAAGATTTTTAATATTTGTGAATGTTTTAAAAGATGGCAAGTAATTTTCATTTTATTTTCATAATTTCAAGGAATTTCAAAGAATTTTAACAATTTTAGAAGAGTTATTTAAAAAAAATTCCAAACGACTTTAGAAATCTTTAAAAGGTGTGAAGGTGTTTGAAAAGATTTTGAAGGTTTCAAAATACTTGAGAGTATTTAAAAATGTTCCAAAGAATTTTTAATTGATCACAGTAATTTATTATGAGATTTTAAAGGATTTCAAATATTTCAGGGTATTTTTTAAATTTCAAGGAATTTTCAAGAGCTTTGCAAAATTTTAAGAGGTTTTAAAGGATTTTAAATATTTTAGGATGCTTTAAAATATTTCAAGGAATTTTTAATTAATTTAAATAATTTAAATCACTTTCAAAGAATTCCAACTATTTTTTCAATTTTTCTGGTTGAAAAAGTAACTGCCTTGTTAAAAATTTAGTTTTTTTTTTGTTTGACAATTTATCAAATTAGTTGAAAAATTTCTTTTCTGAGAATTAAACTATTTTTCAGAAATTTGTTGTTTGTTTTAGTTTAAAAATTAATTTCTTTTAACTGCAAGAAATTTCATCTTCTTATTCAAATTTTGTTTGCAGAAAACTAATTGTTTTAGTTAAAAGTGTAACCATTTCTATTAAAATTTAGTCAAATATTAATTGAAATTAATGTTATATTTTATAATTATAGTATTAGCATTAAAATATATATAGTAGTAATCATATTCATACTATCTACACCTGAAAAACATAACCTCAAAATCGAATCATGCATGAAATGAAGAATCACGTAAAACATTAAATTCGCCAATTTCTTCCATTTCTTTCAAATGGGGATCGAGATATAAATAGAAGACCACCGAAGTCTTCCCAAGCTGTCAGATCGACAATCATTGTACAGCAGGGAACCGAAGTCAAATCGTGCATTTTCGGCTTACACACGAAGTCACAGTGGTAATCATGCATCTTCTGATTTGCGGCTCCCAAACGGTAGGTATGGTGGGGGTAAATTTCAGGCTCGATCTGGCAGCTCTGGAGCGTGCCTCTGCCACCGTCATCACTCGCCATGGAGCCTCGCCACTAGCAGGATGTACTCCGCGCTAGCTCTTCCTCCTATTCTTGCTATTCAGCTCTCCTTCTTACTCGGGCTTTACTCTACTCTTACTCTACTCTACTCTTAGTCGGAGAGGTTGAAACTCGAGTTATGCGATATAAACCTCTTGATTCGGGCTTACCCTTTCGGTAAATCGATTGCGCTCCGGCTATCCGAAGACGAACGGCTGAATGGGCGGTTTGAGTCCTAGGCGAAGGAAACGCCGTCGGCGACAGGAGGGGCTGCCAACCCCCTCCATCCGGAGGTTGCCGGTCGGACCAAGACCGCAGCCGGCCGCAGCAGCCACGTCGGGCCACCAAGGCTCGCAGAAAACATCGCCCACACGCCAGGAGGTGGGGCCAAATAACATTGGAGGTCACCAAGGGGTACCGCGAACCATGGCAGGGGGGAATTGCCAAGGAAGGCTTTCAATCGGAGGAGAGGGAAGACGGCCTGGCACTCACAGTTCCGAAAAACTTTGATTCCGATGGCGCCATTCCCGCACCGCGCCACGGTGTTCTCACTAGACATTGACTTATATATGTTTGTCAATGTCCATAATATTCCGGATGGAAACATTCCCTCCGCACGGAAACGTCTAAAGGACCTAGACATTAAGACGGAGGACCCTGAAATCGCTACATTTTGGAAAAGGGGTGATTTTTTCCGAGACTTGGTGCGAAAAGCCGCCGAGGGACTTAAGTCTTGTAGCAGTAAGGAGAAGGGTTGTCCAAATGATCAATTCTACGGGCGAAATAATTGACCCGCCGTGAAACGTAACATAGCTTAGCGGCGTCGGCCTTTAATACGAAAGGCCAAAAGTTTCGGGGGGGGGGGGGGGCTAAACACTTCCCCTGGATCCGCCACTGGGATACTCTCTACAGTATCCTTTCCGTTTCCTGGTTCCCCTAGGGAACATACCTTGCATTTCTTTCTAGAGCATTCAGACTTGGCACAATTGCAGTATATACCCCCAGCTTAATTTTTAGAAGTGAAAACAAGGTTGCGACCCGGAAAAGCATCCGTACAGCGGGTTGCCTACCTAACAGGAGTAGATCACAATGTTTCTACCAAAACGTCTTACACAACTGATAAATCTAAGGCAATTTTTGATGAAACTTGAATCTACTTCACCTCTGTCTTATGAAGAATGTCATATTTTACCTCTAAGCTTGTTCCTCTTTGGTAAACAACTATTTAGACAGGGTCTATTCACATCTCTCAGTCGGGAAGTCAAAGGTAGTTTAATTTTAGTTAAAGAATTATTTATTTACATATATAGCTAAGGATAAAATTATGTCACAGATTTTATAAAATACAAAACTCAAGTTAAATTCTTTGAATATTGAAGAAAGTAGAAATCGGTGGCGTAGCTATCCCTGAGGGTGCCCTGTGTTAAAATTTCTTTGCGGGCCGTTTTTCGGAAACTAAACAAAAACTTCACACATAAATTCTTATTTGGGGGCTCCCGGACCTCGGGGGCCCCGTATCATTGATACGGCCCATACAGCTGTAGCTACGCCCCTAGAGGACATGACAGCAGAGCTTTGTCACTAGGAAATGGCACCGATAAAAGTCTTTTTGACATTCATAGCTACAATATTCATAACATGTAACTTTTGCTTTAGAGCAATTGTAGTTACCCGAACACGTTTTCTTGCATTTGCATGAAATAGTGGTGGTTTTTCAGGCTTCTTGCGCTATTGGTCCAGATCTATAGTGAACAGTCCTTCCTTCTGAGCATAATCTCCAACCACATGCAAAAGAATCGGGCAAGTCTATCAGTGCATGGAGCATCTGGCTATCCTTCAGTTCCTCGTAGGCTGATCGTCTTATCTGAAGTTCTGGCTAGTCTCCATTTGGTGGGATGCACTCCAGGGGCTTCGCTTTTGTAAACAGTGCGCGGCGGCACTTGGTGAGACTTTCATACTGCTTCGTATTGAAATATATATTATATGAATTATTGTATTCCGTTGTTATACCTTTTTTAAAAGTACATTATGATTGTAGCTACTTACGGATCATACAAGGCCATGAAAAGCGACTTTATTTACGGCTTGGTTGCCTGAACTTCAAACTTCTTCAGGCGATTCAGGGAGGGACTTAGGATAAAGTTGAAAGGTATGCCAACCTGACTTTTTGCCGATCGTATAGATGTTATATTTCAGTTCGAAGCTGCATGAAAGTCTTATGATCTGCTGCCTAGCACTGTTTACAAAAAAGAAGCCCCTAGAGTGCATCCCGACACCTAAGGGTACGCTAGAACTTTAGATAAGACAAGAAGCCTGCCAGGGACTGAAAGCCAGCCAGATGCTCCATGCAGTCATAGACTTGTCCAATTTTTCTGCCTAGTACCAAAACATTGTCGGCATGTCATCTTTTTTCTATATTCGAAGTATTCAATTAGAGTTTTGTATTTTCGTAAATTTATGACATTATTTTCTCTTCAATTATATAAATTAATTAATCTTCAACGAAAATAAAACTAGGTTTAACTTCCCGCCTGAGAGTTGGTAAATATATCTTCTCTACTAAATAGTTATTTACCAAATAGCAAAAACCTCAGAGGTTAAATATGACAGTCTTCATAAGACAGAGGTGAATTAGAGTGAAGTTTTATAAAAAAAATGCCGCAGGTATACCAGTTGTGCAAGAAATTTGGATAGAAGCACTGTGATTCTGTGTTTTCTGTATATACCTTAAACTACTAAATGCGAGTGGAGGACCAAACCCGGCCTATAGAAGTCACCGAAATGGACAATTTGTTAAGATTGTCAGATCTCCTGATGTTCGCTAGGCAACCCACTATAGCGCTGCTCGCCCGGGCTTACAACCTTGTTTCCACTTGTTTCATAAAAAATAAGCTGGGGGTATATACTACAAATGTGCCAAGTCTGAATGCTCTAGAATAAAATGCAAGGATGGTCGCAATATCGTGCATTATCCGCCGCACAACAAAATTGAATTCAACTCTATATTTCAAGCAAATTATCAAGACACTCCTTGTTTTATAATAAATGCACTATCATTCTTACTAGAAAACTAGTCTGAATTTAATATCATTGCGAAAAGATTTTGAATCGAACAGATACAATCAGGGATAATGTGGCTCTGGGCACATGAAACACGCTTTATCTTAATGGAATTTAAATAATTTTCCTAAGTACCAATAGCATTCAAATGTAATATTAGGGTTGGCATCATAAAATTTTTTCGGATCTCAACCGCGAAAATATGTGACCAAATTACTGGCTCTAAGAAAATTATACACGCTTTATTATGATAGAATTAAAAATGTTTTCCTAAATACTAGCAGCATTAAAATCTTTTTACCGTTGGCCAGGGCGCTTATGCCTTCGAGGAACACAATTTGAGCTCTTTCGTCCTCTTTCTATAAGTGTGTACGAGAGATATCTCAGCTTTTTCCTCCTACTAAACCCCCTTACTAGTCAACATTCTGTGTCTTTCCCTCCCCTGAACCTCCATCAAGGGGCTATTCATTTCGAAGTCACCTGAAGTCAATGTAACGTTATTTTAGCTATGATGTGCGACTTCAATCGTACTTTCGTGATTGCACTGTGGCTTACACACTGAGGCTATTCATATAGGCGACCTTGAAGTATTATAATAGTGATCCCGCTCGAAGTGTAAGCTAAATGGCTTAGAGTTGCCTCCCCTTCCCACCCCTCGTAAACGCATAGTCCCTAGCATCGCGCAAACCATCATATTTTTTATTGGCGGTAATCATCCATTAGAAAGCTTGAACCAGCTTCGAGGTTATTTTAATGTGGTTCAAATGAAAATGCAAATTAACTGCTTATATGATCTTGTATTACTTCGTGAACCACACTTTTATCAATAAAGTAATCAAAAAGCGAATAGAAGTACAACAAATTGTTCTAATAATTATTTATGATATTCTGTTTTTTTGTTATTGTTTTTTTCATCTTATTTACTTTTTCAAGTTAGTTATATGAAAACAATCTGAAAGGAATGTAATGGCATGAAGTATCTTCTTCTAGGGATTGGAGTATACGCTATATGGCGTCTTGGTTCTTTGTTTAGAAAGCATTGATTATTCACAGCCTCATTTATTACTTGTTGACTTCGAAGGATTCAAGCGATGACTGCCAACTTCCTCCTTACTTCATGAATCGGTTTGACTCGGCGGGAACTGTAAACTGCAGCATGACGTTCTTTTCGATTTTTGTAAGCCACTTTTATGCCCCTTCGTAAGACTTCGTTAACTTCGTACTGCCTGCCTACTGATCTTTCACGACGCTACATTCATCTTTGCTGAGTTTCTACGTTTCATGGCGATTATTTTTTTATTCTGATGACTTTAAATATAGTTTCACAGACTTCGTGATCGCTACAACGACTTTCTCGTAACGATTTTATGATTTTCATAGCATTAAATGATGTCGTAAAGACTTCACGAAAAATTCCAACGTTCAAAATGTTCGACTTTAGAGTGAATAGCCCCTCGACCTTTATCAATCTTTGCCTTCGGTCTCTTTTTAAAAAACTTCCAATGACTACTTGGTCTTACATGCTCGATATTAAACTTGCCTCCGAGTAACTCTCACGCACTGTTATTTTGTTCTTTTGTCTCCATGTTGTTTGCGTGAGTAGCTATGTCAAAGATGGTCCATCTCCGCAGTGACCCACGTGCGGAAGAATGGTAGACATACTAAATATAATGAAAATTTTATTCATAATAAATATAAAGATACATAATGATATTATATTACATAGTGAAAATTCTTTATTCCATACAATAAAATAAAAAATAAAGACAACCACGAAATTTCACTGGGAGTGGGTACCATTCCAGAAAATGGCACACTTTTTCGGCATAATCACAGTAACGTTTTAGCTGTAACAATTTGACACGAACGCGAAAAAGATGGTGACAGCCTGTGATAGACTAAATACGATGATCCCCTGAGGATACGGAGCGTCAGAACGAAGATTGCCTTCTGCATTTTTTCTACTAGAGTTTGAAATATTTTCGACTCGCACATTTATTATAAGGTCTTTATAGATCTCTTTCTATTTTTTCTTATTGGCTGTGATGCTTCGTAGGCTGATGCCGAAAATTCAATAGCGAACATAGTTCGTTTCTCGAACTAACAGAAAACTATCTCAGGCCTTGAGTGCGTGGCGGAGACAATTTTCCAAAGTCTGTAGTTCTAGTATATTCGGCACTTGTCATTCTCCACAGTTGACTTTGTTTCCTTTGGACCGTTTGGATAAGGGGTAGCAGGACCAATACCGCAAGAGTGACACAGATGGTAACGAAGCATTCTTAGTGCCACATTGGGCCTTTGGATGTACTTCGTCCCCACGTAAATAGGACAAGCAGATTGTGTTTATTTTATTTGCAAGAAGTGCACATGACACACTTTGCTGCTATCACTTGGCATGTATTGGTTCAAAATGTAGCGGCGGTATTCTTAAATGAAAATGACGCCTTCTTAGCACGCAAAATAAATTCGAGGTCCAATATTTCAGCAGCACGCTCCGCTGCTTTGTAAAGAAACGATCCATTACCCACTTCTTCTTGTTTCCTGACTATTTCAAGAAGAGGGTCTCGTTTATTTACGACTGTATGCGCTCGACCCTGCATGATCCTGTTTCGAAAGCACCCGAGATACAGTATTTCGCGACTACCTAGACGGCGCGAGATATAAAATCGCAAAACTGATAACTTGATGTGCTCAATCAGATTTATTTATTTGCATAACGGCAAGCATATCTCTCCATCTGAGTCCTGACTCAAAATGAATCTTAACGCATTTTTCTAACCTACAGTCTATTTTAGACTCTCAAGTGTACTTATCGACAATTCTTAATCTAGAATCAGTTGCTTTGAATTTTTAGTTTAGATCTTGAGATCATCCTTGTAAATACTTTAGTGACCTTATGCTTTCGATATCTGGGTTTCTCGCAGGAGTACCATTAGGATTTGGAAATCGTGAAGAGCGAAACATGGTGTCAAAAGTGTGAGGAAAAAAATGAGAGGGCCCATGGTTCGCTCTGAAAGACGCACGTCTGAAAGGTGACGTTCTTAGTTATCAGACGACGTTTTTCAGATTAGACAGTAAATTTGTTTTTTCAAAGGGCCATAAATCTCTATGAACCGCAATATGAGTGGATAAATCTTTAAGCTTTCGAAAAAATAGATGATAAGTTTATGGGAGGTGGAGTCGCAAGCTTTCCGCTAGTCAATGTAGGCCATCGATAGGCAGCAGTGGAAGGACGATGCGTCTTCGCAGATACATTTATCGATAAGCAGGTTCTACCAAAATTCTGCTACTACTTTATTTGAGCCGCGTTGTTCGTACATCTTTTGCTATACATGTCCAATTTCCGAACAATCCTGTCATTTAGTATATCTGTGACGATTTTATACAACGCGTACAGACCAGTTATGGCTTAATAACTTAATAACTTATTAATAACTTAATAACTTAATAACTTTTTCATCTCGTCGGTAGTGATAGGTGGGCATTCCACCTCATATGTTGTAAGGGCACCTTTTCTAGTTGGGCGTTAGATCGACAGTAGCTGGAGGATCTCGGAAGAGTTGAGATGCGTTAGAGAAAATCTGTTTATTTTCTCTGACCTATCCTTTTCTCTGTTCAAAACTTCTTTTAGTATCAGAAAGTGCCCGTTTTTCCTCAGCAAAATGATGCTTGATGGCCAGCAGCTTTGACTTGTTGAGTATTCGATGACGGATAGTTGTGCGAGTGGGAACTGTCGGACCCCATCTTTGTACTCAGTGGATGTATGCGTTTTTTAATCGAATGATCAGCCGTTAGCTTAGTCCTGTCAGTTTGTATGGCCGTGCTAGTTGTTTTTAATTATGCACGCTACAATTGATATTCCGATTATTTTTATCTGCACTTAGTACAACTATGTTTGATTTTATCATTGTAGTTCCCACGAGCAGCTTGGGAAACGAGTTCATCCATCCTTGTAGAGCCCCTTTAGCAAGAAAAAGGCGGAACACTCTGATAGGTCCTTTTAATTACTTTTCGTGATTAACACGAAAACCACGTATCTTATCGGCAAATGGTCCAAAGCCTGTCTATATATCTATTTAAGGGGAATACCTTTTACCTGAAATTTCAGTATTTTATTATGTCATGTGTTTTTTCGTACCTCACATAGTTTCGCTGAAATATTATTTTCTTTACATTTTTTTAAAAGCAATTTGGAAAAATTAAATTATAATTGCTGTTCAAAAATGTTTTTTTTTACGAATTCGTCCTTTCTTTTTTGTCCTTAAAGTATAGTGTTAAAAGATAATTCAATTGAATAATTTCTTCGACTGCTATTGTGTTCAGAGACATGATAAAATTTACAAACAGTCAATTTTTAGATTAAACCAATAATTTACCATCAAGATGAGATTGAAGCAATGTTACAATGTTCAGACTGAAATGGGACGATAGCCTTTTATTATCATTAGATTCTTACATTATGGGCATGCCCTTCGGTGACTACGTGACCAAAATAGGCCCCGGTCATGCAAATTTTTTGTTGGTGTTCACTGTGTCCACACGGATTGAGATATCGTGTTAAAAATTTGACATATTACAGAAAAAGCACTAAAGAACGTTTGTGTACATCACTATGCTCATAATCTGTAAGAAATTTTATTTCTAAATTGATAAAATAGGATATTACCATTCTAGTTAGAGCACTTTGCAGATAATTTTTGGTTTGATGCATCTCAGATTTTTTGATTCACGTATATTGAGCACTGACACAAATTTTGGACTAAATCGTCTAAACATTTACAAAAATTAATTTAAGCAATAAAATTTGCACACTTGTTGCAAATTAACAAATAAGTATCTGCGCAAACGTAACCTATAATTATTTTTGGATCATTTTTAGCGATTTCTAGTGGAGAAAAAAAGAAACTTTGAACGTCGATAAAGTCCAGATCACGTGACTAAGTTCGTTCATAAAATTTTTGTGTAGAGAATGAAATGATTTTTATTTTTGTTGGTCCTCACTACGTCCACACGGATTCAGATATTAGATTCAGGATTTAGGAAGTTCTAAAGAAAGCACTAAGAAAAGTTTGTATATATCAAAATGTTTAAATTTACGAAGAGAGTTTTCTAGTGAACTGCTATAGGAATAGGAAATAAACTTTTAGCGTCAATAAAGTAGATACCTCGATTTAAAAAAACCGAGGAGCATCTTAGAATGTGATACTCGTACTGGGGTCAAAGAATTCTAAGTTAATAACAAAACCAATAAAAATAAAATTTTGCCCGGTGGGGAAAGACAAGGCGAGTCCGACGCTGAGTCCCGCCGGTTGGTTCACTGCCAAGGATAGTTATCAGCTGATCGATTCAACGTCAAAAATTAGACGTCGAGAATTATGGAAGTTGTTTGGAGGACTCCAAAGAGTAAACTTTAGCACATTGCTGGTGTTGCTATGTTTCCAATTTGAAATTTCTCTTTTATTTTTAGTTCCAAAAAAATGAAAATCATTCTGAACAAAAATTTCATGAACGAACTTAGTAACGTGATCTCGAATTTACCGACGTTCAAAATTTCTTTTTTTCTCCGCTTGAAATCGCTAAAAATGCTCAAAAAATAATGATAGGTCACGTGTGTGCAGTTACTTATTTTTTGATTTGCAACGAAGGTGCAAATTTTATTGCTTATATTAAGTTTTTTAAACTTTAGATGATTTAGTCCGAAATTGGTGTCAGTGCTCAATATACGCGACTAAAAAATTCTGAAACACATCAACCCAAAAATGATTTGCATAGTGCTTTAACTCGAATGGTAATATCATATTTTATCCATTTATAAATAAACTTTCTTTCAAAGTATAAACAAATTCATATTCAATTCAATGTTCTTTAGTGCCTTTTATTTAATCTGACAAATTTTAAACACGATATCTCAATCCGTGTGGACACAGTGAATACCAAAAAAAATGTTCATAACCGGGAACTAGTTTGGTCACGTGGTCACTGAAGAGCATGCCCTTAAAGATAATTTGATTAATTTCATAGTTATCAGTTCTTTGTTGTGGGATTTGTGAAGCTTCACATGAAGCCGAAACTACGAAACGTTTCTAACAATTGACAGCATTTGAGTAGCACAAAATTCACAAGATAAGGAGAATTTGATGTGATTATTAAAACTCGTATTTTTGGCGTAGTATGCCAGCTTTATAAAAATCTCTTCATCAAATATTTTTAAAACTGTATTAAATTTAAATTTCGATAGTTAACTACCCATGTGTGAAAAAATGAAAGGGTACAAAATGGTTTTGTTGTGGCATAAATTAGCACTCAAATATTGCATGCTGTTCATTTTACACATTTCTTGTTGTCCATTATATGATTAGAAAGGTTTTTCACAACACTTGCTAAAATAATTCGCTATTTGACGTCCGTAAGCATGGCGAACGTAGTTTATTTTACGCGGCTTTTTCCTCACTTGTGGAGATAGAACGATATTCTTAATAGCTAGGTGTTACCAAACAAGCGTCGTGGCTTCACCTCCACATCTTTACTCCAGGAGCTGGGTGTAATCATGTGTCCTCGACCATTTTCGATTCAATTAATTGTCAACGTAAAAAATTATCGATTAAGTTGAAAAATTATGCAAAATAAATTTGTGATTATGTTGGTTAAAATATTGATTACACAGGAAAAAGCTTCGAAAAAAGTTGAACTACTCCCAGAGGAGAATTTTTTTCAAAGAAAAAATTTTGGAAAAATGTGATCAATTTCGAGAAAACATCCATTAAGAAATAGAAAATTTAGAGCCAGAATAGAAAGTTGATTTTGTTTACAGGAAGCAATTTTTCAAAAAATGTCGATAGATAAAATGTACTCTTTTTTTACATTCTCATCATTTATGATTGAGAAAGTATTAGAATTGTCGGAAATTTGACATCACACTTTTTCAACCAATCTCCACGTTTCGAGACCCCCTGAATCCGAAAATCAGGTTTTCACAATGGTATCTGTCTGTCTGTCCGTCCAGCCGTCCGGCCGTCCGTCCTTAAACACGATAACTCTCGATAAAATGAACGAATCAAATTCATCCTTGGCACACTTTTTTTAGGTGCTAAAAGAAAGAACGAGTTCGTGAACCAGCCATTTTTGATAAAAATTCAAAAAGTGAGAGCATTTTGAAAATTTTTGAGACTACTTTTTTCTGAATTTGAAAATTCTATGTACGGATATTCATAGTATTAAAAAAAAACAATTTATCCTTATGACTTTTTTCGATAAAAAGAAAATTCTCAGAGTTATAGCGTTTTCAAAATTTTTTTAATCAACCCAAAATCAAATTTGAAACCGAAAAACGCACGATATGAAAAAATTCAAAATAAGAAAAACATTTCTTTTTGAAAGCCCTACAAGATTATCATAACCAATTTTTGGATTTTCTACAAAAATCGAAAATTAAAATTTTTATTGCAGAAAAAATAATGGAAAGTAAAAAATTCCATTTTGTGGACAAACTATGTAGGGTACGAAAAAAGATGAATTAACAAAAATGGTTATCCTAAAAAAGATCTACAGCTTCGTTAAGAATCACTTCTTGATAGGACGCGTACTTTTTGTTTCATTTGTGAAAAATTACGTTGAAAAAAAATAAAATAAAAAAAATGTGTGGAAAAACGACGAAAGTTACGAGAAAAAAATCCAACAAAACCTGTTTACAAATGTCTGTCGGAAAACGAGCACGCAGCGCAAGTGTCACGATGAGAATGAGTTCCTCAAAGCCTACAGAGCTTTGACAAACTTAAGGGCATGTGACACAGCTAAATACCTATATTGCCGACCTCACTTTATCAGTTCACTGAATGTTTTTTTAAATCTAAGAACTTTTTTGTGAATAAAATATCGGTCTCAAACTTTGAGAAATGCAAGATCCGAAAGAAAACTACGTTAAAGTACAAAGCTTAATAATAAAATATATAAAAAAGTATATTTCAACAATCAATTCTAACGGCATCAGCCGGTAACGTTGTACACGAAAATACGAAACATGGCGGTCACTAGACGAGGCTCTTAGACGTTTCGTATTTTCGTGTACAACTTTACCAGCTGATTCCGCTGGAATTGATTGTTGAAATTTTTTTTTTACATCTTTTATTATTAAGCTTTTTACTTAAACGTAATTTTCTTTCGGCTCTTGCGTGTATCAAAGTTTGAGACCGATCTTTTATGTATAAAAAAAGTTCGAACGTTCAAAAAATGTCGAGGTTCAGAAAAAAGATGAAATAATTTTCAGTAAAGTTCCTATCAAACGGCAGTACCTAAACGTACTTTATTGTACTCTAACACATTTTCCAAAGTTTCAGCTCAATATTTTATTTACAAAAAAAGTTCTTAGGTTCAAAAAAATATTCAGTGAGCTGATAAAGTGAGGTCGATAATATAGGTATTTGACTGTGTCACATGCCCTTAATCTTTGACTATACTTAATTAAGTGGACCATTCAGAATATGAAGACCCATATAAATACTGGCTTCTAAAAGAGATCTTTTTGATAAAGTTTTTTTCAAGCATTCCAAATGCAAAGAATAAATGTCCGAGCGCGAAGCGCGAGGTGTAATTATGTTCGAACGTGAAGCGCAAGGTCACCTATTATCGAGCGCGAAGCGCGAGATTCAGCCGTCGCGCGCCCCAGACCATATGTACAAATTCGTAGTTACGTCCCTTATGACATGCTAACAGACAAGCAAATAAAAAATGAGACTATAAAAAAATCTTTCGTCACAATGTAAATTAGAATTTTACTTATTTTTTAAGCCAATAATCTTAGTTTTAAAAAATTATAGGTTAGACTTATATGCCAAGCTACCATTCATTTGCTGTTTGGAGAAAAGGAGATCAGGATTCGATAACTTGACATTTGTTCAAGTTGCCAATTTTAACAGTAAAAAATAAATATTTTTAAACTTTTCTTTACTTATGGTGAAACAGGGCATGTTCTTGAACTAATATAGAATTCTTTAGCCTTTAGTAATGATTTCGATTATTTTTAACTTGTAATTTTAGTCACTTATACCAGCATTTGTAAAAAAAATTATTCAATTTTTATGAAGGTTATGTTTAGTTGTGCTTTAAATTTTACTTTAACTGATGCTAAAATGAGAAGACAGTATTGAATTATAATTATAAATAAGAAAATGTTAACATTTTCCACTAATATTCACTTATTCCATTATTTTTAGAGATTTAGTAGTTTAGTAATTTTAATAGGGATTATTTCATACGGGTTTTTTCTTACATTGTAAAAAATGTATGTTGAAAAGTTGCCATTAAATATATTATAAGTTTATTTTTGAGACGCAAGGTAATGATAAAATACATGATATTGTAGTTTAAAATGCTCCCTCTACGTTAATATTAGACAAGTAAGGCAAAATTCTCATCTTGGCAACGTGATACGGACAAGGCCAATTTTCACCCAAGATGTTCGTCTGATGATGAGGAACGTGAAAATGGGTGTCTTACAACTCGGACTAGATGCGTTTAGCAATGGCGACCTGGCAATTGTGTCAATTTTTGACAGTTAACTAACAAGAATCGGATAAGGTTGAAAACTGGTGTACATGTACGGGATTACATCAGAAATAGCACCTGCGCATTGTCAGGTACTTACCTGGATACAAAAGTGTTGTCCGGCAGCTTTGAAATCGCCGTACATTCAAGTGAAATATCTTGAAATTTATTTCACGGGAAAAACAAAAGTTGGCTCACTCCCAAAGATGCATATTTTAAATAATATATCATTTTTTGATCAAATTGATACATTTGGAGAAAATATCGATCAGAGAAAGACCATAACAATAAGAAGCCGTTTTTCTTTAAAACAAGTCCATCTCTCGAAAATTATTATAAGAGAAAGGTACTCTATTACAGGCTTACTCCAAGCATAATGAGATGTATTTTATCAAAGTGGTATTATTTACCAAGTTATTTGCATTTTTCCTTCTTTTTTCCATTGTTTCTTTCACCTGCATGGGGTCGTCTCATATTTTATATGGTTATTGGTGTAGGCATTAAAAAATCTTCGTGGTGCACTTTTACTGCAGTTCTATGATGAGTATAATGTATACTCGGAGGTACTATTATGCTATTTTGAAACACAAATGGTTGAGCTTCATAACAATTAGAGCAATATATCACAACAATTGAAAAAAACTAATAATGATAAAGTTCCGAATTGCTGAATTCTCGGATTTTCTTTAAAATTCGTATACTTGTGTATTTTGATGTGCTGATTACGAATATGATAGTTCCCAGGTGGAAATGTCAGCAGTGTGTCGGAGTTCACCATTAGCGCAGTACTTCATGAAAAATTTTAAGTGATCAGAAAAAATTACATTGGATGCATGTCTTAATCATTTTAGAATAGTCTAACACACATAAAAAGCAAAACGTTATAAGAAAGTTTAAAGAAAATTATTATTAAAAAAATTGTTGCGCAATGTGGTAAAATTTCTAAGTTGCATCGATACAAATTTTACATGCTCATTAAATGTTATTATCAGAACTTTTAAAATGGTCTAAAGCGCGAAAAAATCAAATATTACACGAAGACAAATTCTAGTCGATTTAAATTATTTATTTAATAATTATTTTATTGATATCTTGTTAACAGTTCGTGTATTTTATATTTACATAACGTCGTATAATAATAAAAAATTAGATAAAGAGAGCTCAAAATATGGTACCTTAACTTTTCTGAACTGTAGCTTATGAGGATGGATTTTTCACCAAGTTTTAACTTTTCGGTTTAGCGCAGTGGTTAGCACTCCCGACTGCTAGGCGATAGATTGAGGTATACGAGGTGTGTTCAAAAAATAAGGTGACTTTATGGTTTTCTCAAAAAATATTCACTTATTCCTCAATACTTATGTTGTCCCCTTCAAAGTAACCACCCTCAGATATAATACACTTGTGCCAAAGCTTTTTCCAATCATCGAAGCACTTCTGATAATCATTTTGTGGTATAGCCTTGAGTTCTTTCAGCGATGCAGATTTCATCTCCTCAATCGTTGAAAATCGATGTCCTTTCATGGGTCTCTTCAGTTTTGGGAAAAGAAAAAAGTCACTGGGGGCCAAATCCGGTGAATATGGAGGCTGAGGCATGACTGTGGTGCTGTTTTTGGTCGGATCTTTTGATCAAAATTAAGCAGTTTTGGAACAAATTTCGCTAACACACGTCTCATGCCCAAAACGTCCGAAAAGATAGCATGGCATGAGCCAACCGACATGCCAACATCTTCAGCAACTTCTCTGATGGTAATTCGGCGATTTTTCAACACCATTTCTTCCACTGCTTGAACGTTTTTATCTGTTGTTGACGTGCTGGGACGTCCAGGGCGAGGTTCGTCTTCGACATCCTCTCGGCCTTCTTGGAACAGCTTGTACCACTTATACACATTTTCCTTACTCAGAGTAGACTCACCGTATGCAACTGTCAACACTTCCAAGAGTTTTAGAGCACTGGATTCCATTTTTCACACAAAATTTAATGCAAATTCTTTGCTCCATTTTTTTCGAAAGAAGAAAATCGTCGAGCACACCAAAACCTTCTAACCTTTTACGCGTCTGCCAGAAAAACAACACGAGCTATATAGTCAAAACTGTGAACATATGATCATGACGAGTGTACCAACACAACAAAACAAAAAATTTAAAACTTGAATGTACGTAGCCCGCGAACATTGAAAAGTCACCTTATTTTTTGA
Source organism: Belonocnema kinseyi (assembly GCF_010883055.1). Taxonomy (NCBI): domain Eukaryota; kingdom Metazoa; phylum Arthropoda; class Insecta; order Hymenoptera; family Cynipidae; genus Belonocnema; species Belonocnema kinseyi. The sequence goes on from NC_046660.1 coordinate 136,784,513, forward strand.
ACACACTTCGTAGATATGTAGGTTCGATGCCCCTTAGCGTTAGAAATTTTATTTGTAATATAAAGTTAAAAAATTTAATATATGTATTCATTCTCAGAAGTGCCATGAACATGTATTGACAAAATACTCGCAGTCAATTATTATTTATTTTTTAAATACCTTTTTTGTTAAATCTTTAGATTATAGAAATAATGGGTGTTAAAATTAAACAAATAGTTTAAAAATTATGTCATCAAGTTACACATTTTGTTTTCAAACATTTTTATCCGCGAGTGATAGTTTTCGCGAAAATTAGTGATACATCGATTTTTGTTTTTAAAACCCCTTAATAGAAAGGTTTGACTAACATTATTTCTGTGACCAGCCACAGGGGTGTCGTTTCGCCCCCCCACAGGACCTGAAAATGGGTAAGGGTTTGACCAACATTATTTCTGTGACCAGTCAGAGGGGTGCTTTTCCGCCCCCACGGGAGTTGGAAAAGGGGTAGGGGTTTGAACAAAATTATTTCTGGGTCCAGTCACAGGGATGCCTTTCCGGCCCCACGGGACCTTCTTTTTTGTGGCAAAATCTCTTTTTGTAGGTTAAACATTCAACTGTTTTGGTAGACAATTAATCTGATGTGGTTCAAGATTAAAGTATTTTGTTGGAAATTCGCCTTTTTCTGTTGAATTCAACTGTCATTTAGTTTGAATTGACACATTTTTTAGTTCAAGAAACATAAACTGTAATGCAACAATGCAACTGTTTTGTAAAAATTTCTTTTTCTGCGCATTGAAATTCTAGAATTTCTTGGATTGGTTTTCTCTCGCAATTCAAATTTGTGACTTTTAGTTTCAAAATTTATCTCTTCTGGTAAAAAAAATGTATTTCTTGGGTTAAACAAAATTCGTTATCGTAAATATCATTGAGGAAAGTAACTCTCAGGAAGTAGAAAATGAGCATCTGAAGAAATTCATGTTTAAAATCTCGTAAACTGATAAGTCAGGTAGGATGTTTGGTGTGTCACGGAGTCGCCTGAGAACCCAAAAGAAAAGAGAGAATACGCGAAGGGTTACGCGGGGATTTCAAAGTATGGTGATAAACTGTTGAGAAAATTGTGTTGAAGTCCAGTAAGAGACAGATTTTCAAAAGATTCGAAGATAATCTCATAAAATAAGAGAAGGTAGGTGGGGTCCAAAGCTGCAAAGTGCAATCTGTAGACTGCAGATTTGTGCGAAACTCGACAGAGAAAACATGAGAACGTCGTTGTATGCAAGACATTTTTAAAATAATGTCCTTTGTGTGCAGGTATGTGTTCTGTAACGATGCAAGTCTAAAATTTAATGTATTTGACGAAGAATCGTTGAACGAGGGCAGTGATATCTTGAAAGTGCGGGTTTCCAACAATTTCAAGTACAGTGATATCGTTTTTCTGGAAGCTGCAAATTCCATCGATATATACCACAGGAAGTGTCGAAATAGTTTTACAGCTCTTCCAAAAAGGTACATGGAATGCACATTTAGTGTCACAGCAATCCTCTTTGAGCTCCACGGTTTCTACAAGTTACGCAGGTAATTTGTCACGTTTTTGTAATTTCCTTTTACTATATTGTCAAGGTGGCTTTACGATTTAAAATTCCCAGTCATTTTTCGGTTTATTATATCTACCTTTTTAATCTTCCCGATCAACTAAAAAGAACATATTCATATTTAAGACAAAACAGAATCATAGCTCTTAATCTATGAAGTTAATTATAAACTTTTTGTAACACAACAGAGCAACTTTTATAACATAAAATATAATTTTTTAATAAACTACATGAATTTGTAACAAAATAGTTGATTTTTCAATTGAAGATAACAAACTTTTAACCAAACAGTTGAATGTTGGAGCAAAAACAATAATTTTTCATGAGATATTAGAATAGTTGCATTATTAGTTTAAAAAAAGTTAATGTACAACCTAACTAATAAATTTTCAATTAAATTGATTAATCGTTGTAAGTTAAAAGGTGCAAAGTTCGACCGTAAAATAATAATTTTAAAAAACGGTTATTTTTCACATTTTCAACAACTTTTTACTTCGAAAATGAATTTCAACCAAAGAGATGAATTCCTAAATAAAATTATGGAATATTTCACCGGAATAATCATTTTATTGTTCAGTTACAAAAACCGAAATAAGTTTGAACGAAAAAAAGAAACAAATCGATGGGTTCTACGAATATTAGGCTATCTTTCCTCGACGGATAAGAATTAGGCTGACTTCATTCAGCTAAGTTTTCAGGAGCAATGAATAACATATTATTTTTCGAAACATTTCCTGCGAATCCAAAACTCCAGTCTTTTGTATTAGAGTTTGCAATGTAATTTAAGCTTTATAAATTTTCAAAATAGAGATTTTAAAAGATTTTTATTTCTTTTATCACATCCACGTGTTTACTAAATTTCCTGCGAAATAAAGTTAGCCTAATTCTTAATAGTAACGAAATGATAGCCTATTATTTGTAGAACCCCATCGGAATGTTCTAGAACATAATTCAATTTTCGATCAAAAACATTCCAAAACAAAAAGTACAAGTTTGTATTGAAATAGGTAATTTCTCAACCAAAATAATTTAATGTTTAATGAAACTGATAAAAAGTGATTCAAAAACATTAATTTCAAAAACAAGAACAGTTCAAGTTTCGAAGAGGTAAGTTTTTTCCCATCCTAAAAGATGAACTTTCAACTTGAATAATAAATATTTTATACCTAGCAAGCAGATACATTTTTAATAAAAAAATCCCCCATAGAAGTTTTAAAGACAAAGGTGAAAACATCGAATACTTGAATTTTGTAATTGTGCATTCTCGTGTGCTAAAGCTCCTTTGAGTTTAAAGGACATATTCTCAGCACGTATCTCGCGCTTTGTACACAACTTTGTCGAAAATATGAACTTTTCTACATTATGTTCAATAATATTATATCACATATGTACTATATTTCTTTCTGTAGCTTGAAGTAGAAGTTTTTGTTCAGATATTTGAGAAATAATGTACAAATTTGATTTTTCATGATTACTTTAATACTTCCTCCTGCTTATGCACTGATTTGTTTTCACTGTATCATGAAAATTCTATCATTTCAATACATTGATATAACACAATTTATAATATGTACTGATATTGAAAGGAAACACTTCTTTATTTCAATATATTTCATATTTTGTGTCGTGTGTCCAAAACTGACATTTCAAAAATTTTCAATGTAGTTTTGCATGAATAAAAGAAGAAGCCAGCATCCCAGCACAAACCAATACATAACCAATTTGTGGATTTTCTTTAGTTAAAAACCCTCTGTCGCATTCTTTTTTTTAGGTTGTATCGTTTGCTCGAAAAATCATTATTTTATAATTGTTAATGTGACTTTTTACGAATAAAACACAAACTACCTATCCTATAGAAAAGTGATTCATGACAAATTTGTATATCTTTTTAGGCTTACAATTTTTTTTGATTCTGTTTTTTTCGGATCTTGTATATTTTTATGCAAAGTGAAATTATATATTTTTCATTAACTCTTGTATGATTCAAATTAGAGTTTTCGATGTATTCACAAAATACAAAAAGTTGTTATTATAGTCTTGTTATTATGAGCGTCCAGAAAGTAAAATTTTTCCTCTATTGTTGTAGTATTGTTCATTTTTAGCAATTTCCGTCATCTTTTTCATACAAATAATTACTAATAGACAATTTTAATATTTACTATCACTTTTTAAACAACTTTTAATTGTTTAAACAAACGTAAATTACTATTTAAACAATGATTTCTTTTTAAAAAATTTACGAAATAATCGTATTTTCTTATTGAAATGCAGTTGAGCCTGATATTAACTTTCTTTTCAAATCAGTGTGCTATGCTACGCTCTTTTAATAATTATATAACTTTTATATATTTTTTTAATGCTTCATAAATTTATTTTTGTTCAAACAATCTTTATTTGCTCAAAGAATTTTTCCGAATACCTAAAAAAATGAAATAATAGAACAAATACAATTATATTTCTGACTGTGTAGTATATATAAAGAATTTACTGACCATTTTTCAATTGTTTAAACAAATATAATTTGTTTGAATAATTATTTTTATATAAATATTTTTACAATGTTTTTTTTTGAGACAAACATAATATTGAATGATTTCGGAGAGTAGTAAGCCTAACGAAATAAAAACAATAATTAATAGTATAAATAATAACATAAAGCTTTTAGCAGAATTTCCTACTGCTCGAAATCATTCAATATTAGGTTTAAATCAGAAAATACTATTTTAAAAGTTTTTGTTTGAAAAGTAATTATTCAAACAAATTATATTTGCTTGAGCAAATTAAAAATAGTTAAATTATTATTGTTATACACTATACAGTGAGAAACATAATCGTATGTGTTCTATTTTATTTCATTTTTTAGTTTTCGAAAAAAACTCCTCACGCGAATAAATATTGTTAAACCAAATAGAAATTAATTAAAAATGAAAAAAATTTATCAAAATTTTGTAATTATTCAATAAAACATATCATAGAATACTAATTTGAAAATAAAGTTGATATCTGGAATAAATAATTGTTAAAATAATGCAAATTTGTTTGAACAATTGAAAAATTTTGAAAAAGTCATGGTAAATATTTAAATTGTCCATTAGTAATTATTTGTATGAAAAAAATTACGGAAATTGCTAAAAAACTTATATTAAAAAAAAATCTTTTTATACTCTTTGAAATCATGTAAAATAAAAAGTGAACTGAAATTTTTGTTTCAAGTTTAGATTTTTACGCTCATTCTGAATAAAATGAAAGGTGTGAGATGAAATTTATTACGTATTTTATAAATTTCTTCACAGATAATCATCTGAAAAAAGTTAAATATAATTTAAGGGCACATTAGACCTGACAGTTTTCGTGCCCGAGTGCTGCGGAAGTTTAAAGTGAAAAAAACGTTCTAAAACACTGTAATAAAAGTCCAATTGGATCACCCTAAAAGAAGTTACGCTAATGTGAAGATGAAGGAACGCGTGAAAAAGTGAAAACTTCAGATTCCTATACATTGACAACTGGTTTATAAATGAACCTATGGTTTGGTGGATTCATGTGGGTCCACTAGGGCTATATTCCAGCCAAGTTTCAACCCGATCTAAAAAATAATTTATTTCAGGTGGAAACACTTGATGTATTCTGCCCCATAAAAAGGGCGCATGGACCATGCCCCGGGATATCACTGTTTGGAGTGCGATTAAAGTGTGTGGTAGTGCGGTTGGGAAGAATGCCTGGTGATGCGCGGTTGGATAAGGAAAGCTGCTTAGCCATCTGCTAAAAACTGTAAGCGAATCTAAGAAAGTTGAGCATTACATGTTTTAGCTATGAGGAGAAAAGTACACTTCAAAATTATTGCCTTGACAAAAACAGGGAATTAACTTATAATAATTTCATAGCGAATCCCAGTAAATAGAACCATTCATTTTCAAACAAGATAGATTTTTAACGAATATGATACATCTTCAACGAAATAAATTACATTTTTTACCAACCAGTTCTACTCTACACCAAGTGGTTGCATTTGCGACCTATAAGAATAACTTTGTACCGAATAAATATTACCTTTTCATGAAAATAAATAAAACATAAATGAATCGAAGATCAATAATTTTCAAAAATAAGAAAGAAGTATTTTTTAACAAAATAGATGACTGTTTTATTCATAAAATAAAAATGATAAATTTTCAAACAAAAGTATAACAGTTAAATTTTCGTTAAAAACTATTAATTTCCACACAAAAAACAAATAAATTAAATTTTCAAGAAACCAGTTCGACTTTCCACCAAACAGTTTAATTTTTGACAAAAATAAATAAATTCTGGACAGAAAAATGTAATAGTTCACATACAACCAAAACACGAATATTAAAAGTCGAATTTTGAACAGAATAAAAATTTCTAATTCCAACAGATGAATTTTGTTAAGGCAGTTGAATATATAATAACAAAAATATATAACTTTTCAACACAGCAGTTCAATTTTCAGTAAAATAATGGGGAAAATTAAACTTATTTCATTTTATATGGGTGATTCCATAAAAATAGGGAAACTTTAGGATATAATTTGTCTTAATTATTTTTAAGGTCCTACTAGGTTCCTATGTGGATTTTATAGAAACTGATGATAAACTATAACTATAGTAATAAAACAAGTATAAATATGTTGTATTACGTCACTTGATCGTCGGCCGTCACGAGATGCAGTCGGGAAGGATTGCCGCCCCTGTTGAAGCGCTAATTAATAAAGTATTAATTGTTTGAAGTGCCGAAGTTTATTAGTGTCGCCATCCCTTCTTTCATCGCTGCCTTTATTTTCTTAACAATTATTATTATCAATTTTAACTATAAAAATTTGTTTTATTTCATTTAAAAATTTAACAATATTAAAAATTCCCGCGCAATTTTAAGATGTTCCACAGGCGGAAAACCCAAGGTGTGAAAGGTCTCGGGCAACTGCCTGCCTGCCCATTGCATGCAGACAGAGGTGCGACAGTACCCTGAGAGCAAGTTCACTGTAATTTAAATTCACAGGTCGTAAAGTTCTAAAGGCGGTAACTTAAGTTGTCAGGAAAGCCACGAGCTTATCGGTAAGTAACCGGTAAGTTCTCAGGAGATTTTTTTCGAGAATTTATGAAAATTCAGGATTTTCACAGAAATAAATGCAAATTCTCGAGCTTAAGTGGTTTTTAATGAACTTAATGTAAACCGAAAATTACTGGAACAGTTACGTGAAGCTAACCCATATAAACGATATTTTCAAATGGGGATTTGTAACTTTTTGAAAAAATAACGTTATAATAAGTGGCTAATGCAATATTTTATCGATTAGAAAAATAGGTACATTATCAATTTTATAGTTATTTCCCTAGCGGACCGAGATAACCAGAAGGATAATCTAGAGCGTATCCATATAATATCCACATAGTATCCCTTCCGTATCATGAAACATAAACTAAAACAAAATAAGCAAGATGGGCATTTAAGTTGTTGTAAATCGGGTTCTGCATTGAATTTTCCATTGGAATGTCTGAATTAATTTCAATAGTATTTTTAAAACCTTCAAAATGTTGAAAAATCTCATTAACTTCTGCTGAAGGTGACTTCAAGCAGGTGCATAATCATTTCTGTAGTATATGGCAACTTGCATCACAGCCTTGTTTTCTCAGCTTTTCACTGTATGGCGTTAGCACCCAGCATGGACATAGGAAGCACGGGACTAGGCATTCCATCCTAACTTAGGCGAGCGGGGTTGAATCCACGGGAGGGGGGATAATTCCATGTGTGGGGATAGCCGCCATCTTACGATGTGCCATTTGATTATGCGCACGAGCATTTTTGCCGACAAACTGTGCATGAAAATATAAACATCTCGGCGCTGCCATGTTTGTCGCGGGACATCAAAAGGTGGCGGACCTCCCCCCTCATTACACCACCCCCGCAATGGCTTGCCTAGTCCCTTGTTTCCTATGTCCATGGCACCCAGCCAAAATTCTTAGTTACCGACGGATAATGCCTATCAGCTGCTACCATGGACATAGGAAACAAGGGACTAGGTATGCCATTGCAGAAGTGATGCAATGAGGGGGGAGGTCCGCCACCTTTTGATGTCCCGCGACAAACATGGCAGCGCCCACATGTTTATATTTTCATGCACAGTTTGTCGGCAAAAATGCTTGTGCGCATAATAAAATCGCATATCTTAAGATGGCGGCTCTCCCCACTCATTGAATTCTCCCCCCTCCCGTGGATTCAACCTCGCTCGCCCAAGTTAGGATGGCATGCCTAATTGCGTGTTTCCTATGTCCATGGCTGCTACTGAAAGAAGAAGTGACTGAACCCGGCTTTTGCCCTTGAAAATGATAGGTATTATAATTTTTAAAGTTTTCAATGCTGAAAAAAATTACAATTAATCAGTGACACTCTAATGGAAAATTTAACGCAGATTACGAATGGCAAAAAGTTAATTGCCCATCTTGCTGTTTTTTTTATTGCATGACAAAAAAATTCAATTTTATAATTACTCTGAACGTGGTTTTCCAGAAACGAAACTGTTTTGTACCAAACTCTTTACATAGAGAGATAATATAATAGAAAATTGCTTACTTTTTCTTTGATAATAAAATCTAGGTTTAAAAGAAAATTATTCCTAAGAGAAGCCCTCCCTAAGAAATATTATAATACTTAATATTCAAAAAACAAAAATCCCACTTTATCATTATTATAACCGTGATTTTGCATTAACGAAACATTTCTATCCCTAAGCCTTCAAGCAGAGAGATAATACGATCGAGAATTACTTTTGTTAATAAAAAGAATGTAATTTTCAAAAAAATATATTTCTAGGAGAAGCCCGCTTTAGGAAACATTATATTATTTGGTGTTTAATAAACAAAAATGCAACTTTATAATTATTCTAAACGTGGTTTTGTACAAACGAAACTGTTTTGTTTGAAAGTCTCCATGCAGAGATGATGTGATCGAGAATCACTTAACTTTTGTTGATAAAAAGAATGTATTTTACAACAACAAAAATATTTCTGAGAGAAGCCCCCTTTAAGAATAGTATAGGCCTAATTCCGTCCTATAAAAAAATGGTTAAAATGAAATTATTCAGGACTTTTAAAAGTTATAATTCCTTTTCGATATTTTTTCCTGTATTTTGAGTCATTTGGATCCATATGTGAATTTTCAATTTTTCCACGGGATTTTGGTAAAATTAATTAAAATTTTTGAAATGTATTCTGTAAAATCGTTCTATATCTTCAGAAATTTTAGAAAATTCATACGAAAATATTTCGAAGGCTTTAAAATCCCTTGAAATTATTGAAATTATTTCATAATTCGTTGGAATCTATTAAGATTCCTGAACATGTTTGCAATTGAAAGGTCTTGAAAATGCCTAATGTGTTTTAAATATATCATATAATCCTTTAAATTCCCTTCAAATTATTGGATCTATAGAAAATTTCTTCGAATCTTTTTTAGTAAAAAAAATCTATCCAGTCGTTTTTAATATCTATTGATACTACGTAGTACGATCCTTATCAATAATATACGTATGTTCTTTTAAATTTCTATAATTTTAATTCAAATGTATGGCATTAAATGCGCTATTCTCAAACAATTTAATCTGAGGACTTGAAATTACATTTTTTGCAAAATATTTTTAGATTAAGTCTTGGAGGTTTCAAATTTTTAATATCACAATATTGTAGTTTCAAATTCAAATCACAATTCAAAATCACGAGACCATTCCGCTATTACACATTCTTAAACTTCATATTAAAACCCTTCATACTTTTTTCTTTTTTTTGATAATTTGAGATGTAAATATAAAGCAATTTCGAACTGCACAGCTTAAAATTGCACAATTTAAAAAAATGAAATCATATTGCAGCAATCTTGTTGCGTATACGTTGTTTTAATTTTTAATGTAATATCTTAAATTGTCCGGTTTTAGTTTTAATACTTAGGTTGAAAATAAAAAAAGATGGAAATGAAACTATGCAAATGAAATTGATACATCAGCAAACGAATACTTTTGGTAATTTTAAATGGTTACAATTTTAGTGTCTTGAATTTACAAGTTCATTTAATTTCCGAAAGTATAATTAGAAATTTAAATATAATTAGTTTTTTAAGTTGTTTTAATTCATTTTAAATCATTTATGTTTTAAAGTGTTTGATTACATAAACGTATCAGTATTACAATTTTTGATGACTATCCATTTGTTCAGTTTTAAATGATGTTCGCCTTCGTTTCAGTTTCAAGGTTCTGTCGTAGAAATGGTTTCATTTTTAATGCTTCCCATTTAAAATCACTATTTAGTTTGAAAGTTTTATTTAGTATAATTCAATTCCTTCTTTCATTTTAGAAAAATTTGTCCAATCAGCTTTAATATTAAACTATGATAAAATGAAATAAATAATTATTTAATAACAATTTAAAATTCCAAAATTTAAAAGCTTTGACTTTGAACTATTTATATTAATTTTAAATATTAGATTGTCAAATCGTAATCGTTTTGAATTTCAAATTGTTGAAATTCAAAAGTTTCCACTTTTTATTTATTTAATTTTAAATGCTTTTAATTATAAATATGACAATCGTAATCCCCCTTAATTTTAAATGACCTAATCTTAAAGTATTACATTTTTTAAGTATTGACATTGTCCTATTTTCTAAATTTTCAATCTGAAATAATTCAATTTCAGGATTCTTCAATTCAAAATATAATTTTTGAATTTCCAGGGTTTCAATTTAGGAATTGTACAATTCAACTCTCTTTTCTTATTAAATTGTACAAAATCGTTTAATAAGTTATATTTTTAATTTTTTTAGAAGCTGCACTTATATGATTCAAAGTCAATCGATTTCTTGCAAAAAGGTTTGCTGATGCTCATCGATTTCAGCAATTATTCTTGATAATATGTGTACAAAAATGAACATAACTTTAATTTGGTTCTAAAATATAAATATTCTTTGGAATATATTAACAACCGCTAGTTTAACATGAAATTAAAAAAAAAACACATTTTTTCAATTTAATAATTTTTTACTAGTAATAACGCCATCTGTTTAAAAAATGTGTTCAAATTATAATGCTGTTCCTTGAAAAATATAAATTTTTCATGCCAAACGCCAACTAACTTAAAATTGTTAAATTTTTTAAATTCCTTAAAAATTAATCATTTTGTTATAGAAATGCTTATTACAATAACCTTAAATTGTTTGAAAGTTGTAAATATATAATATTCAAGGTCAAAGGCCAATATAAATTAAAATTTTTTAAAAATTATGAATCTTCTTTAGAAACTAATAATTTTGTAATTAAATTGTTTATTTCAGATGAAAAACTTCAGCATAATTCAAAATGGTTGAAATTTGTAAATTCTGTTGTTTAAAATAAAAGTCATTAAATTTATATATAATTATTTTTGTTTGAAAATACCAATTTCAGATGAAACACCCCAATATAACCTAAATTTGTCGAGAAACTGTAAATATTTTATTCTCAATATCAAACGCCAACTTAACTTAAAATTGTTAAAAAATTATAAATCTACCTTAATTACTAATAATTTTTCAATGCAAATGTTTAGTTCCGATGAAAAACATTAACAGAATCCGAACTCATTTAAATTTGTAAATTCTATTATGTAAAATAAAAATCATTAAATTTAAATATAAATATTTTTGTTTAAAAATACCAATTTTCGGATGAAACACACGATCATAACCAAAATTTGTTGAAAAATGGTAAATATTTCAGATTCGATGTCAAACTTGAACTTAACTTAAAATCGTTAAAAAATTATGAGTCTTCTTTAACAACTAATAATTTTGTAATGAAAATGTTTATTTCTGATGAAAAACTTGAACAGAAACTGAAATTCTTTAAATTTGTAAAATCTTTTATTTTAAATAAAAATAATTTGATTTAAATCTAATTATTTTTGTTTAAAAATACCAAGTTTTAGATGTAACACAACGGCATAACCTAAACATGTTAAAAATTGTAAATATTTCGTATTCAATATCACACGCGAACTTAACTTTAAATTTAAAAAAAAAATTATAAATCTTATTTAAAAACTAATAATTTTGTATAAAAATTTGTATTTCCGATGAAAAAATTTAGCAAAATCCAAAATTGTTCAAATTTGTCAATTCTATTTTTTTAAATAAAAATGATCGGATTTAAATTGAATTATTTTTGTTTACAAATACCAATTTCAGGTGAAACGCAACAACATTACCTAAATTTGTCGATAAATTGTAAATATTTTATTCTCTATATCAAACGCCAACTTAACTTAAAATTGTTAAAAAATTATGAATCTTCTTTAATTATTAATAATTTTTTAATGCAAATGTTCATTTCCGATGAAAAACATTAACAGTATTCGAACTGATTCAAAATTTAAATTCCATTAATTAAAATAAAAATCATTAAATTCAAATATAGTTATTTTTGTTTAAAAATACCAATTTTCGGGTGAAACACACCATCGTAACCCAAATTTGTTGAAAAATTGTAAATATGTCATATTCGATGTCAAACGTGAACTTAACTTAGAATTGTTAAAAAATTATGAATCTTCTTTAAAAACTAAAAGTTTGTAATAAAAATGTTTATTTCGGATGAAAAACTTGAATAGAGTCTGAAATTCTTTAAATTTGTAAAATCTTTTATTTTAAATAAAATTGATTGGATTTATATCTAATTATTTTTGTTTAAAAATATCAATTTTTAGATAAGCGGAAATTTATATATAGTTTATACATAATGTGAATTTTTATTTATAATATTTATTTGTTTTATAAACAAAATGTATAAAACAAATTAATATTATATATAATAATTCACACTACACTAATTGTTTTATTACTATTTTTAATATTTTAATTTTAAAATTGTTCAAATTTGCAAATTTTATTTTCACATTCTCATTAGAGAAGGTATTAGATATTCGTAAAATTTGACCCCACTTCCTGTTTTTGTCAAATTTTCACGTTTTGAGATTCTCTGAAACCGAAAAACTGGTTTTTACGAATAAGTCTCTGTCTCTATGTCTTTTTGGATGCCTTTTGTATGTTATTCGCAGACATTGAAAATAAGAACATTTTCTCTTATGACTTTTTTCGAAATAAATTACAAGTTATAGCACTCACAAAATTCTAAAAAATAAAACGAAAATCAAAATTTTAAGCTAAACAATGCACGCTATGAAAAAAATCAATGGAAGAAAAACGGTACTTTTGAATGTCTCTACAAGATTATCATAATAACTTTGAGAATTTTTTCGCAAAATTTAAAATTCAAATTTTTATGGCACAGCAAATAATAAAAAACAAACAATTCCATTTTTCGGTCAAACTATGTAAGATACGACAAAAGATGAATGGATAAAAATTGTACACCTAAGAAGGATCTACAAAGCAGGAAGGTCGATTTGGGCGGTTTTTGGCCTAATTTATTTATAGGTGAAAAAATTTAACAACAAATTTGTACTATCTATTAACAATAATAAATCAATTCCACCCTAAACGGATTACCCTCAGCTGCATACCCCCCTCCCCTCCCCGCCAGCTATCTAATACTGAAAATACAATCAGTTTCTAACAGAATTTTTGGAGATTCAGCTCTATCAAACTTGTATCTGCTTAGTAAAATACATATTTATCATTTCTTGTCTTTTTACCCGCCTCCCTACTTCACGGGGGTGATGAGGGTGTTTTCACTATTTATTAGTGTGCGGCGTATAAAATTATAAAATATGTAAGCTTGATAAGCAGACTTGAATAGGGTATGCTTGATTTTTCGAGGTCGCTGATTTCAAATCCGAGGTCCGTTAACCTCTATCACACAAGGTTCAAGATCGTTTGAAGGTAAAATTGAAAAAAAACCTGATAAAGAAATCCAGAAAATTAAATGTATACGTTTTTAGGGTTTCTGAATCTATATTCGGTGCTTGTTTAACCGCTTGATGTCAATTAGAGCTAATTTCAAGGTCAACTCAATATCACTAGAGGGTAAAGCAGAAAAAATGCCACGTTATGAATGCCCTAATGGTAATTTACAGTTCGTTTAATGATTATCTCAAGAACATCTGAAGATTATGATAAAAAATTGCTCCTCTTTCTAAATGGCATTAAGCGTTTAAACAAACCCCGTGTTCGGATTTTGAAACCACAAGACTTATAAATCTATTTTTCTCGATTTCTGTATCAGATTTTTTTAATTTGACCTTTAAATGAGCTCGAATCTGATATGATATAGGTAAAAGGACCTTGGATTCGGAATCAGTAACACCAAAAACCCAAGGATACCCTGGGCAAGTCTGCCAATCAAGCTTAGATATATTGTATCCATATACACCGCAACGAATGAATAGTAAACCCCCTCCATCACCATAAAGATAGTGTACTTTATTAAGCAAATATAAGTTTGGCAGCCCAGAACCTCTCCAAAAATAATGTTAGAAAGTTATGGAATTTTCAATATTTGATACGTTAAAAACAACATTAAAAATAGAAAAATTAAACTTTTAGACAAAGGACACATGTTACGAAAAAAATAAAGAGACAAAATTTATTCACCAACAAATGATCTACAAAATTGGTTATTAATGACTTTATGACAGAATATGTCGTTTTTCTATTAATCGTGAAAAATAACGTTGTTAATAAAAAAAATCAAATCATGGGGGAAATGATGCCAATTACGAAAATACACGAATCACGAAAAATTTGGCTTTCTAAAAAGATCTACAAATTTGAGATAAACTTTTGTTATAAGAATACATTGAAGATGAAAAAAAATTATCTTTTTGTAAAATCGATACAAGCTACAATAATATTTTTACTAATAAAATTCATCGCCTAAATTATATCTACAAATTTTCTTTGAGCCACTTAAGGGTCTGATGGGCATTTTGGTTTAAATCGTTAAAAATAACATTGAAAATAAAGAAATTTAATTTATGGAAAAACGGAACAAGTTGCATTGAAAAGTTTAGTACCAACAATGTTTTTTTATGGTGCACACATTTAAAAAGAAATTTAATCAAAATAATGAAAATACGCATGTCTTAATACTAATACATACATATTATAAATTGTAAGAATATAAATTCATAAAAAAGATCCATTTTTAATGAAAGCTGAGAATAAAAATTAATGGAAAATAAGGAGCAAATATTAATGTAATCCTGAAAAAAATAAACATTGTAAATTATTTTGCAATATCTGAATAAGCCGTACCAGCCCGAGGCGCAGAAATAAATATAATATACATATGATATAATAGTGTTGCACATAGCGTAGAAAAAATCGCATTTTAGACAAAATCGAGTGCGAGACATGAGATGTGTGATGAGAATGTCTTTATTAAAGCCGAAGGAGCTTTAAATGCTTTAAATGCTCGCTAGTTTGAGCGCGCCTAGGGCGCGCTACTGTTGAACCACTCGTTTCACTCTCGATATTATATTTATCTCGCACTCCGCGCTCGATAATGTATTTACTTCGCGCTCCGCGCTCGGTTTTTGCATTACCCTCTACATTTATGCACAGACCACAATGCGAAATTTTCTACATTGTATGTTAAAAATTATTATATCAAATTCCTTTTACAATTTATTTTTGTGAGTACCTTCGTTTGGCACTGCTTATTCAGTTATTGCAAAATAATGTTCACATTTTATTTTTCCAGATCCTAATAGGACCCGGTTGTAGTTGTTTAATCCTTTTCCTAGTTTTGAAGTATATATATACATTAATATATAGACATTAAATTATATCAAATACTGTAATTCAAACCCCTCATAAACTACAATCATAAAGTAAAGCTGAACCTTTTTTTAATTTGACATAAAAGAAGGTTCTCTAAGCACCTACGGCCTTGACGATTACATTCTCATTGCCATAATCGCGCTCTACATTAGATTATGCAGGGTCTAATTTTTTTAAATGTCGGCTTATCGAAAAATTCGGTTCAAATAGTTTAAAAATATATTTGGTAACTAGTGAAAATTTTTGGATCTATGAAAAAATAATTTTTTCTATTTTTTTAACCCTAGACGGGTCCTATACATTTTTTTGCCCTCACCGGCCCCTGTGGGTGACAAATGTCCCCCATTTTGTTTCCTTGTGCACAATCTTTTCCTTTCATCGGAATCAGATGTTAATATACACCATTCTCTTTGTCTTTTAATGACGAAGAAATTGTTGTATATAACATCATTTTTCAATGAATTTAAAATGTCGAAAAAAATGTTTAAACAAATAAAAATCGCGAAAAATCGTGTTTTTGGCATTTTCTGGAAAAAATCATGTTATTGCTTTTTTAATAAACCAATTTAAAAATTTCAAAGTCCATTTTGAAGAGGACAAATTGCACCTTAAGGTGATGTAAGTTATAATTTGGTTTCTTTCAAAAAGTATATTTATTTGAACATTCGAAGTTAGAAAATTTAAGAAAATGAAAAATATCGTAAGTGCGGGCAGAATGCTTACTATTATAAATAATCTGAATATATAATAGGTCTATGTCTTTGTTTTCTGATGCACAATAAGATGGTTTCACTTAAATAAAGATAAAAAAATTAAGAAATAGTCTTTTTCTATGAAAAAGCGGTAAGTAAGTTTGAAAGATAGGAAAAAATCATCAGAATTAAAAAAAGAAGCCTTTTCTAAAAAACTATTTTTATTTTCAAACTAATTCTCGAAATAGAATTGAATTAAAAAACAATTAATTAAAATAAATTTTGCATCAAATAAGCTGAATATACTTCGGTGCAAAGGTTGCACAAGACCGCCCTATGTTCGTCACAAACAGGTCGATTGCAACTTCTTCCTCTTTCCTGCGACACTGTAGTCACAGCATCGGCACTTTTTAGTTCGTATATTCTGGACATATTTGATAAAAAAAACAATTATTCATTTGTTATTTGTTAATTGATTTATTATTGAAATTTATGAGCACTGTATGAACAAAATTAAAGAAAACAACTTTACATTGATATATATCAAATTTTTAGTAATTTTTACATATAATTTTCACTTATTATTATTAATTTTATTATTACACCATTAAGCCATTTCCCTTTCGGGATAGGCGTGACTCACTCGGTAGGAGAAAGGAGTAGTGTGTGGAAGGAATAGAAATTTTTCAGATTGATCCAGAATTCTCGTGATATTTAAGTAAATAACACGTTCTTTCCGCAACACTGCTTCGACCCAGGTTACTGATCAATCTCTCTAGCAATCACCCCAAGTGAAGAACCTCACGAAGTCGTTATGTAAGGTTCCCCACTTGGGTCCATTAGTGGCCAAGGTCTTTTGTTTCAGGAGCCATTCACTCTACTGACACTCTTTTTATTAACTATTTGCCGCCATACTTTTCTGTCCTAGCATATTTCTCTAGCTTCTTTTATGTCCATGCATTTTTTCATGCAGGCTCTCGTGTTTCTGTGACTTCTTATGTCTCTTCTAACTAAGGTCTCATCCACGCATTCTAACCATTCTTTCCGCGGTCAACCTCTGGGAACGCTGCCATTTACTTTACCTTGATACACATGTTTCGTTGGTCCTTCATTTGGCATTCTCTCAACATGTCCGAACCACTTTAACCGATTTCTTTCCGTTGTGTCTACTAGCGTCTCTTCTGCACCACATTCTTTTAGAATTATCTCGTTACTTACTTTGTCCATCAGAGTTTTCCCGCATACTATGCGCATGAATCTCATGTCAATAGCGTTAATTTTACTCTTATCTTTTTCTTGATAAGTCCATGTCTCGCTACCGTATAGTACAGTCGGTACAAATATAGAATTATGTATTGCGATTTTAGCTTTATTTGATATACTTTTACTTCTGATAAGGGGACCTGCTCTACCAATAACCTTCTTACCTTCATTTATTCAACTGTCTAATACCTCATCTATCTTCCCATCTCTAGTAAATAAGCTACCAAGATATACAAACTTATCAACTTGTTCAATTCTCTCATCATTTAATAAAATATTGCATAGTGTTTTCTCACTCTTTCCTTCGAACACCATAGTTTTTGTTTTATTTGCGTTAATTTTGAGACCCATGCTCTTCATCCTTGCATCTAGTTTATTCAACATTCTTTGTAAGTCTTCGATAGACTCTGCCATAACAATCTTATCACCTGCGAACGCTAACCCACGTACCCTTACTGTTTCGAGATCCATACCCCCTTCGTCGAAGAGAGCAATTCTTAAACACTCGACCATAAATAATATAAATAACCATGAAGACATAACGCATCCTCGTCTAACTCCTTGAATAATATCGAAACAGTCACGCAGTTTCCCATTCACTCTTACACACGCTTTGCTACCTGTATATATTGTTTTTATGGCTTGTAGGATCCATCCATTGACTCCATACTCTTTCAGGACTTCCCAAAGTTTACTTCTATCTACCTTGTCAAAAGCTTTTTCTAGGTCAACAAATGCACAGAAAACTTTTTTTTCCTACTCTCAAACTTTTTTCTGTTATTTGCCTTAAGCTAAATATTTGATCCATACATGACCTTCCTGGCATAAACCCACTTTGGACTTCCCAAATCTTTTCTTCTGTTATTTTCATTATTCTACGAATAAGTATATTTGAATATATTTTACTTACGATGCTTAATAAGTTAATCCCTCTGTAATTATGCACGCGCCACCGTGTTTAAGCATTTCAACGTTAATACCGTCTACCCCGGCAGCCTTACCATTTTTCAAGTTCCTAATTATATCCCTAACCTCAGTGACACAGACTTTTTCAATTGAGTTTTCCATCACATCGTGTTCAACATCGCAGTCGTGATGTCCTATAGCTTCATCTCCGAATTGTCTGCTAAAATAGTCTCTGAAAGCATCTAGTATTCCGTCTGCATCATATATCA
>NC_046660.1:136803090-136808265 GCF_010883055.1 Belonocnema kinseyi
TAACTAATCGTTTAAGTATCCTGTTTTCGCGTCTATAATCATTTCTACGTCTACTTATTTCCTCATTGCTAAGACCTGCGATGCTCAAAGTTCTCTTGTACGTTTCTCTTTTTCCTTTTTGGGCAGCCTGAATTTCATCATTCCACCGCGCATCACCAGACATTCTTCCTACAACTGCGGTACCACACACTTCGATCGTACATCTTACAAGGATACCCTGTAACATTGTCCAGGCGCCCTTTATATCTTTGTTTTTTATACGGTCCTCCCATGTTGCCCTATCTATGCTTTCGATTATCTTATTTTGGAAATATATTCGCACATCCGGTTTCTGTAGGTTCTCAATTTTGATTCGCGTTTGTTTTTCTTTCTTGGTTCTCTTTTTTCTCCATTCCCGACCTAAGTTTATTTTTGAGATCACAAAGTAATGATCAGTATTGCATCCAGGACCCCTCATGACTCTTGTATCTTTGACTAACTCTCTTAGTCTTTCATCCACAACAACAAAGCCAATTATACTGTAGCTATTTCCTTTAGACCAGGTGTACATGTGGGTCATTATATGCCTAAAACAAGTATTTGTAATAAATAGACCCCTTTCTAAGCATAGACGAACTAGTTTATCTCCGTTATAGTTTTTTCTTGGATCCCCAAAATTACCTAATACTCTTTCTGTATCCTGATTTTGGATGCCCACCCAACCGTTCATGTCTCCTAGTAGAATTATTCTTTCCCCTTGTTCGCAGATGTTTATTGTGTCATTTAAAGTGTCCCAGAAGGCGTCTTGTACTTCTCTAGGATCACTATCAACCGGTACGTAGCATGCTATAAATAGTCTTCTGATTCCTACTTTCATTCTAGCCCACAGAAGTCTGGGAGACACGAAACCATGGTCTCCGAGATGCTGCTTTGCTCTTTTATTCAAAATCAGACCTACTTTTTGTTTACCATGTGATTCACAGTCTACTCCTGACTATATTTCAAATCCGTATTTCAGCACGCCGTTTTTTATGTCTTTGATTTCGCATCCCTTTTTCTTTTTTTCAGACACACATAAAATGTCTAGTTTCTTCACGTCCATAGTTTCACGCAATTATTTTACCTTGAGGCCATTTACTCCCCTAGCATTCCAAACACCCAGTCTCCATTCTTCGCCTGAAACATGACCTTTAGATTTTCCGTGTGCATGCCTTTTGTCATTAAAAGTTCTAGTAACTGCATATCGGAGCGCAATTTTAAGAAAGTGCATTTATACGAAATTTTCTATTTGGCTTTTTCGCCAACCGAGAATATATATGACCGGCCTCTTTTAGAGTTACCACGAAACTGTTACAGAAAACACAAGAGAATGTAAGGGTCGATTTACACCTACGTCATATCCGACAGTCGTTAAAATCATCTCGTTTAAAGTCCTCTCAAACCACTGAAACTAAAAAATAAGCCAAGTAATACAATTTTTGACAAAAAAGAACCATTAAGAACAAATTTCATTGTAGGCTTTTCGAGTAAAAAGAATGAATATACACAATTATAAAAAATCAATTCGAAACATTAAAATACCATGATATACTGTAAATATACACCCCCCCCCCCACGCAGGATCCGTGTAGGACTGTAGGGTTAAGATTTTCAAATTTTTGAAAAGTATATAACTTTTCTAATTTTTATCAAAATTAAAAAATTTATTTGGGTAATTTGCAAGTCTTTCACCCATCTAAAAGAAACTTTGACAAAAATTAATAAAATTTCAACAATAAAAATTTCAAAATTTTGAAAATGCACTCAATTTTTTAATTTTGGTTCGAAATGTCTGATGGAAAAACTTAGTTTTTATTTTGGGGACCTTCAGAAGTGTCTCAAATGCGGACTCGATTGGACAAATTCTTCAAAAGTTAGCGTCGCTACAACATTCAGGTAACCATACATACACACGTACAGACAGACACCGACAAAATTTTTGTGATTTTCGGATTCTGTGCGCGCCTAAACGTAAAGATTCATTAAAAACCAGAGATCGAAAATTCGGACGATTACATTACACCAGCGTTTTTAATTTTCATCCAAATGAAAAATGTCATTTCGATAATTTTCAAATATTTTTGTCAAGTATTGGAGACATTGACAATATTTTTTGAAACTTGAAAAAAAATTTTCTAAAATGTTGAAAAAGCTCTAATTTTTTAAATTGCGCGCTAATCGAAAAAGACGACTAGAATAGTTTGAAATGTATTTGGTATCTACTAAAAATTTTTGGATTTATGAAAAAAATCATTCCTTTTATTTTTTGAAAATTTTCAAATTTTTGAAAAGTATATAACTTTTCCAATTTTCATGAAGATTAAACATTTTATTTGGATAATTTGCAGGTTTCTGGCCCATCCATGAGAAACTTTGACAAAAGTTTTTATAAGTTGAAAAAAAATTGAAAATTTTGCAAATTCTATAATTTTTTTAAATTTTGGGCTAATCGAAAAATTCGGTTTGAATAGTTTTGAAATATATTTGGTATCTGGTGAAAATTTTGAATGAAATGTTTGGATCTATAAAAAAAATAATTTTTCCTATTTTTTGAAAATTTTCAAATTTTTTAAAGTATGTAACTTTTCTAATTTTCATCAAAATAAAAGATTTTATTTAGATAATTTGCAAGTCTTTGACCCATCTATAAGTTACATTGACAACAATTTATAAAATTGAGAAAAAAAAATTTTTAATGCTCTCAATTTTTTGATTTTGGTTCGAAATATCTGATTAGCGAACTTAGCCTTTATTTTTGGGGACCTTCGGAAGTATATCAAATGCGGACTCGATTGGACAAATCCTTCAAAAACGAGCGTGGCTACAACATTCAAGTAACCATACATGCAGACATATAGACATACAGACAGACACCAATGAAATTTTATGGTTTTCGGATTCTGTAAGTGCCGAAATAGATTCGTGAAAAACCAGAGATTGAAAATGTCGATGATTACATTACATTCTCAGGAATGATAATATAAAAAGCGAAGCGCGTGACGATAATGTACCCGCGAGGCGGACACATTTTTAAAAAATAAAAATAATTGGATTTAAATTTCATTATTTTCATTTAAAAATACCAATTTCAGGTGAAACACGTTAATAAAACCTAAATCTGTTGAAGAGTTGTAAGTATTTAATATTGGATTAACGTGCCATTGACACCCATCGTATTCATGAGACTTTAGTACCTACTGACTACATTTGTTTCGAGCTTTGAACATTATTTACAGGATGAAAAATTTGATGATTTCACAGATCTGAAAAATCCACTGGACAACTTTTTTCATTCAAGACCAAAAGAATTTTGGACTGCAGGTGTACACAGTCTATTTAAAAATAGACAGATTTCTCTTGAAAGCTGTAAGTTTAGTAAATTTCATTTGCAGCATTTTGTAATTGCAAAGCATTTAGTTTTTATTTTGGAATATACGTTGCCTTAAAATCATTTAAACTTTAATCTCCAAATT
The DNA here is from genome assembly GCF_010883055.1 of Belonocnema kinseyi. Lineage (NCBI taxonomy): Eukaryota > Metazoa > Arthropoda > Insecta > Hymenoptera > Cynipidae > Belonocnema > Belonocnema kinseyi. Next base: position 136,806,582 of record NC_046660.1, read on the forward strand.
TGTAATTTACTTCATTCTGTAGATTAAAATTCAAATTTGAATAGTTGTTTCATCAATTTTTTTAATATTGAGGACATTAAGTTTAAAAATCCTTCAATTTTTGATACTTTCCATTTTTAAAAATCTGAAATGATTGTGAGCTATTAAGAATTTATTTTCAAAATAGTTAAATTTGGAATTTATCATTAGTAAACTATTCATTTCAAATGCCTCATTCTGAAAATGTTATAGATTTTTCAAGGTAGTTGTGGAATAAGCCAGATTTCTGGAAAAATAGTGTCTCATGTCTTGCCTTAATTGGCCTTTTATTTACTAAGTTTTACTCATGTCTTGCCTTAATTGGCCGGATATTGACTGAGTTCTGATCATGTCTTGTCTCAATGGGCCGGACATTGAATAAACCCTGCTTATGTCTTGCCTTAATTAGCCGGATAATTACTAAATTCTGCTCATGTCTTGTCTTAATTGGCCGGATCTTGACTAAGTCCTACTCATGTCTAGCCTTAAATGACCGGATATTTACTAAGTCCTACTCACGTCTTGCCTTAATTGGCTGGATATTGACTGAGTTCTGATCATGTCTTGTCTCAATGTGCCCGACATTGAATAGGCCCTGCTTATGTCTTGCCTTAGTTAGCCGGATAATTACTAAATTCTGCTCATGTCTTGCCTTAATCGGCCGGACATTGACTAAGTTCTGATAATGTCTTGCCTTAATTGGGCGGATATTTACTAAGTCCCACTCACGTATTGCCTTAATTGGCTGGATATTTAATAAGTCCTGATCATGTCTTGCCTTAATTGGCCGGATATTGACTCTATCCTACTAATGTCTAGCCTTAATTGACCGGATATTTACTAAGTACTGCTCACGTTTTGCCTTAAAAGGCCGGATATTTACTTATTCCTACTTATGGCTTGCCTTAATTAGCCGGATATTGACTGAGTTCTGATCATGTCTTGCCTCAATGGGCCTGACATTGAATAAGACCTGCTTATGTCTTGCCTTAATTAGCTGGATAGTGACTAAATTCTGCTCATGTCTTGCCTTAATCGGCCGGATATTGACTAAGTTCTGACAATGTCTTGCCTTAATTGGCCGGATCTTGACTAAGTCCTACTCATGTCTAGCCTTAAATGACTGGATATTTACTAAGTACTGCTCACGTCTTGCCTTAAGTGGCCGGATATTTACTCAGTCCTGCTCATTTCTTGCCTTAATTGGCCGGACATTTACTTAGTCCTACTTATGGCTTGCCTTCATTGTCCGGATATTTACTAAGTCCTGCTCATGACTTGCCTTAATTGGCCGGCTATTTACTAAGTCCTGCACATGTCTTGCATAAATGGGCCGGATATTTACTGAGTACTGCTCATGTATTGCTTTAATTAGCCGGATATGTACTTAAACCTACTTACGTCTTGCCTTAATTGACTAGATATTGACTAAGTCCTATTCACGTCTTGCCTTAATTGGCCGGCTATTTACTAAGTCCTGCACATGTCTTGCCTTAATGGGCCGAATATTTACTAAGTACTGCTCATGTCTTGCCTTCATTGGCCGACTATTTACTAAGTCCTGCACATGTCTTGCCTCAATGGGCCGGATATTTACTGAGTACTGCTCATGTTTTGCTTTAATTAGCCGGATATGTACTTAAACCTACTTACGTCTTGCCTTAAT
>NC_046660.1:136808365-136810530 GCF_010883055.1 Belonocnema kinseyi
TATTTACTAAGTCCTGCAGATGTCTTGCCTTAATGGGCCGAATATTTACTAAGTACTGCTCATGTCTTGCCTTAATTGGCCGGATATTTACTGAATCCTACTAACGTTTTGTCGTAGTTTGCCGGATATTTACTAAGTCCTGCTCATGGCTTGCCTTAATTGGCCGGCTATTTACTAAGTCCTGCTTATGCCTTGCCTTGATTTTCTAGATATTGACTAAGTCCTATTCACGTCTTGCCTTAATTGGCCGGATATTTACTAAGTCCTGTTGATGTCTCGCCTTAATTGGCCGGAGAATGACTAAGTTCTGTTCATGTCTTGCCTTAATTGGCCGGATCTTGACTAAGTACTACTCAAGCCTTGCCTTAATTAGCCGGATATTTACTAAGTACTGCTCATGTCTTGCCTTCATTGGCCGACTATTTACTAAGTCCTACACATGTCTTGCCTCAATGGGCCGGATATTTACTGAGTACTGCTCATGTTTTGCTTTAATTAGCCGGATATGTACTTAAACCTACTTACGTCTTGCCTTAATTGGCTAGATATTGACTAAGTCATATTCACGTCTTGCCTTAATTGGCCGGCTATTTACTAAGTCCTGCACATGTCTTGCCTTAATGGGCCGAATATTTACTAAGTACTGCTCATGTCTTGCCTTAATTGGCCGGATATTTACTGAATCCTACTCACGTTTTGTCGTAGTTTGCCGGATATTTACTAAGTCCTGCTCATGGCTTGCCTTAATGGGCCGGCTATTTACTAAGTCCTGCTTATGCCTTGCCTTGATTTTCTAGATATTGACTAAGTCCTATTCACGTCTTGCCTTAATTGGCCGGATATTTACTAAGTCCTGTTGATGTCTCGCCTTAATTGGCCGGAGAATGACTAAGTTCTGTTCATGTCTTGCCTTAATTGGCCGGATCTTGACTAAGTCCTACTCAAGCCTTGCCTTAATTAGCCGGATATGTACTAAGTCCTGCTCATGTCTTGCCGTAATTGGCCGGATATTGACTAAGTTCTACTCACGTCTTGCCTTAATTGGCCGGATATTGACTAAATCCTATTCACGTCTTGTCTTAATTGGCTGGATACTTGCTAAATCCTGCTCATGTCTTGCCTTAATTGGCCGGATAATCACTAAATTCTGGTCATGTCTTGCCTTAATTGGCCGGATATTGACTAAGTTTTGATCATTTCTTGCCTTAATAGGCCGGATATTGAAGAAGTCCTGCTCATGTCTTAGCTTAATTCGCCGGATATTGACGAAGTCCTGCTAATATGCCACAAATGTATTCAAAGATCTCAAATAAAAGCTGCTTAGTTTTATGTTGTTGATATTATTTTTAAGCAATACTTAGTTCTTGAATACAAAGGTTTAAAAAAAATTAAAACATGCAAAAGTCCACGAATTGCAAAGAATTATAAAAATACACAAAATTAAAATGAATTCAAATGATTTTGAAGAATTAAAAGAACTCAAAAGAATTCAATGATTTTTAAAAATTCAAAGAATCCAAAAGTATTCAATGCATCATAAAAAAACGTGTTTTACAATTTAATACATGGAAAGCTATAGGGTGAATGAAGGCGGTCCCCTTTCCTTTGGGAGTAAGTATAATTATCATGGTTTTTGTAAATAAATAAAATTAATTTGAAGCATCTGAATTATAAATTTACTGTTAAATACTGCATTTTTGTGAAGCAATAAGTGATTCCTTATTAGCACGTTAATGCATTTTAAATGGATTCAAGGGGATGAAGAGAATTCAAAGAATCCTAATGGTTTTAAAGAATTGAAACGAAATCTTCGTAATTTTAAGTTGTTAATATTAATGATAAGAAATACTTGATTTTTGAATTCAAAGATTTCAAGAAATGCATAGCACCAAAGCTGTGCTACAGATTGCAAATCATTCTAAAGAACACATTAAATTTAGCCGATTTAAATTATTTACAAGAATTTAAAGAATTCAAAGAACTCAAAAGAATTCAAAGAATTTAAAGAATTTAAAAGAGTTCAAAGAATTCAAAAGAATGCAAAGAATCCAAAGAATTCGAACAATTTAAAAGAATTCAAAAGATTTCAAGGAATTCAAAGAATCATAAAAAAGATGTTCTACACTTTAACCAATGGAAAGCAAGAGGGTGGATGAGGGCGGTTG
>NC_046660.1:136810630-136813331 GCF_010883055.1 Belonocnema kinseyi
TGAAAAATCTCTATCCTATCCACACACTACTCCTTTCCCCTGCCGAGTGAGTCACGCCTACCCCGAAAGGGAAATGGCTTAATGGTGTAATAATAATAATAATAAAAGGAAAGTAAAAAGTAACGGTGATTTTGCTAACGATTCGAATTTTCTAGTAAAAATCTTTATGCTTTAAAGTGGGAACACGAAAACAAAAATAATAATTTTGACCTCAACTTACGAGAACGCGAATATTTATATTATTAAAAAAAAATACTTTTGGATTATTTACTGCTTTCAACTTCTTTCAATACTTTTTGATTGGTTTGAATGCTTTTCAATTGTTTGCTTTCTGTTGAATTCTTCGCAATCTTTGAATTTATTTTTATTTTTCCAATTCGAAAAAGAAGTATTACTTAAAATTAAAAGCAAAGACCTAAAATTAAACATTCACTTCTTTTATAATCTTTTGAATTCTTTTGAATGTGTTTAAATTCTTTGAGCTCTTGAATTCTTTAAAATCTTTAGAATAATTTATGCCTTTTTTAATTCTTTGAATTCTTTTCTAAATTTAGATTGTTTCGAATTTAAAAACTTTTTTTGTATTCTGTTGAATCCTTTCAATTTCTTTATAATTTTTTTAATTCTTTGAATTCGCTTGAAATCCGTGTAATTTTTTGAGGTCCTTGCACTCTGTTGCATGGTATTCATGCATTGAATTAAAAAATTAATTATCAATTAAAATTTATATTAATATTTTAAAATCAAGAAGTATGTATTTGAGTTCTCTAAATAGATTTTGAGTCTTTGAATTCTTTAAAAAAAATTTAATTATTTTTAATTTTTTAATTCTGTTAAATCTTTGGAATTGATAGAATTCTTTAAAATCTTTTGAATTCTTAGAATACTTTTCGAATCTCTTTAATTCTCTGAATGCTTTTGAATTTTTCGCAAACTGTTGACTTGTATTCACGCTAAAACCGTTTTGATTTGTTTAAATTAGAAAATTGAGTATAACTTAACGTTAATAATAATAAATTAAAATTAAGATGAGTTGATTTCAATTTTTTGAATTATTTAAAATTATTTTGAATTCGTTTGATATCTTTTGGGAACTTTTGAATTCTTTAACATTTTTTGAAATCGTTTTAATTTGGTTAATTCTTTAAATTCTTTGTATATTTACACTTTCTTTAATTGTTTGCATTTCGTTGAAAGCTTTGATTTTTTTGTTCTTCAAATACAAATATTATTACTTCAAATTAAAAGCAAATACCTAATACTAAAAAGTCATTTCAATTCATTGAATACTTTTTAATTCTTTGAAATTTTCAATTTCTTTAAGATTCTTTTGAATCCTTTGATTTCGTTTGATTTTTTTTATCTTCAATTTGTTGTGTTGTTTTAGTGTGTGAATTTTTTTTATTTCTTTGAATTCAAAAATTAAGGATTGCTTATTACTAATATTAAGAATTAAAAATTAGGGACAGTTCGTTTAAATTTTTTGAATGCATTCGGATTTTGTAAATGCTTTTGAATTTTTTGAAATATTTTGAATACTTTTCAATTCTCTAAATTCTTTTAGATACGTTTAAAATTCTTTAATTTGCAAATAAAGGATCACTATTTACTCTACAAAAAATTAAAATGTAGAGTAAAGCGTAGAACATCTTTTTTATGATTCTTTGAATTCTTTCAAATTCTTCGAATTCTTTTTATTTCTTCGAATCCTTTTGAATTCTTTAAATTCTTGTGAATTATTTGAAATTTTTCAAATTCTGTTTATTCTTTAGAATTCTGTGCAATGCATGTCACTGTTTTGGTGCTTTGAACTATTTGAAACCTTTGAATTCAAAAATTAAGTATCGCTTAACATTAATATTAACAACTGAAAATTACGAAGATTCAGTTTGAATTAAGTAAAGCCTTTCGTGTTCTTTAAATTCTTTGAAATATTTTGAATTCTTTGAATTCTATTGAATTATTTTGAAATATTTAAATCCGTTAAAAATTCATCAACATGCGAATAAAGAATCACTTATTGCTTTATAAAAAATACAGCATTTAACAGTACATTTATAATTTAGTTGCTTCAAATTTATTTTATTTATTTACCAAAACTATAATAAATATTCTTACTCACAAAGTAAAGACAATCGTCCTCATCCACGCTCTGGATTTCCATTTGTCAAAGTGTAGAACATCTTTTTTATGATTCTTTGGATTCTTTTAAATTCTTTGAATTCTTTGAAATCTTTTGAATTCTTTTAATACTTTTGAATTCTTTAAATTCTTTTAAATTCTTTGATTTTTTGTAATTCTTTGAATTCTTTTGAATTCTTTAAATTCTTGTAAATCATTTAACTCGTCTAAATTTTGTGTATTCTTTACAATGATTTGTAATCTGTAGCACTGTTTTGGTGCTTTAATTTTCTTTAAACCTTTTAATTAAAAAATCAAGTATTGCTTAACATTAATATTATAAATTTAAAATTACGAAGATTTCGTTTTAATTCTTTAAAACCATTCGGATTCTTTAAATTCTTTAAAAAAATTTTGAATTCTTTGAATTCTTTTATAACTCATCAACATGCAACTAAAGAAACACGTACTGCTTCACAAAAAATTCAGTATTTAACAGTAAATTTATAATTTAGATGCTTCAAATTTATTTTATTTATTTACAAAAACTATAATAATTATTCCTACTAACAAAGGAAAG
>NC_046660.1:136813431-136821287 GCF_010883055.1 Belonocnema kinseyi
TTTACCTTGATACACTTGTTTCGTTAGTCGTTCATTTGGCATTCTCTCAACATGTCCGAACCATCTTAATCGATTTCTTTCCCATGTGTCTACTAGCGTCTTCCTTGCTTTTTAATATCATGAGTAACCATAATTTTTATAAAATATGAAATAAGTAGGAAGTAAAAAAAGTAAGTAAAAATGGTAAAAAATGGTTGACGTGGACATATTAACGTTTGCTAAACAATTAGAAACAATTAAAAAAACTCAAACTAATTCTTCATATTGTTAATTTTAGTCATAAGTAACACCTTATCTTTGAAATATAATATCTAAAATAATTGAAAATTATTTGCAGAATTCAATTGTTCAAAGAATGTAAAGAATTTAGAAGAAGCCAAAGAATCCAAAAGTACTCAAATAAATGAAATAAATTTTTAATTGTGGGTTACTGCTTTTAATACACATAATCAAATAGAATTCAGTATATTCAAAATATATATGTCTGTGTGTGTGTGTGTGTACATAATGGATCCGAAATAATTTAAAACAGTTAAAAGATTGTAAAAAATATTAAAATAATTCTATGAATACAGAAGAATTCAAGATGATTCAGAGAATTCGAAATATTCAAAAATACAATATAGTTTTTAAATGAATGTGGAGAACTGGGAGAGTTAAAAGTATTTAAAGAATATTGAATATAGAAATTTTTTCGAAGAATTCAAGTGATTTCAAATAATTCGGATAGTTACAAAGAATTAAAAAAGGCTACCAATTACACTATCATAAAGTAGAAGGTGGCAGCACATGTTTGCGAATTTTTTTTTTATTTAGACATGTAGTCACGTTAAAAAATTTAAAATTCTATCGTCGTTACCGACTCAGTCTGTACGAAACCGGAAGGGCGCTTCTTCTAGCAATCACAACTGCTAGGTGGCGCTCGCATCTTATTCTGAAGTTGCTTTCTCAATATTCAAATAAATTGAAACACACGGCTCTGTGCTGAACATTGTAAATATTAAAAATTAATATTTATCAATAATATACCAACTTTAATGACCAGACAGACCTGTCCCGTAATAATAACTATCATTTAAAAGAAAAATAGCTCGATATTTTTATTTCCCTATTTTTAAATTGGCGGAAAAAATAACATGTAACGGTCGGTAATACGTGACATCACAATGTATCGCATGCCCTTAAACGCAATTAACTCTTCGCCAACTAAAAGCGCACAATGTTATTACCAATTTATAGTATTTGTCACTCAGCAGCCATTCCATAATGTTATTGGCACAGAAGAAAATTGACGTTTACTTCTCAGTCCACAAGTCTCACTTCATTACACAGCCACACAAAAAAAGTGTGCGGATCTAGTAACAAGACACCCGTATTCCTATGGATTTTGGGGCGCTGAATTCAAATTCGGTATCAAAAATCACCCATCACATCATGGTTGAACCATAACCTCAAAAAATGACGAAAAATCATGCACTGAGGAAAATAAATTTCAAAATAATGCCAGTGATGCAAATTTTCACTTCAAAAACATGTCGATAAGTGTGAAGGATCAACCCTTACCTGATATCAACTTATTTAACATAACTTTCCCCAACAGAACCTGACCTCACCTAACCTGAATTAACAGAAGTTTATTGAACTACACGTAAAGCTCTGGAAGCATATTTTCCCAGTAGCAAATGTGTGCTACATCGAATGGGTCAACTCAGGCCTAACCTAGAAATAAATCTAACCTAGCCTTACCTAACCTAACCTAACCTAACGAAACACAATTATACTGATTGTGTTGTCCCGTTGTGTTTGCGGTACCATTTCATTCAGCTTCAGCTTAACCTACATAGAGGTTTAACCTATCCTAACCTAACAAAACCTGACCTAACCTAACCGATTACGCTAGCAACCCTGTTCTTGCGTACTTTCATATTTTGACATTAATAGCAGTAAATGCCTGGAGTTTCGTAACCGCTTGTTGCTAGCATTATTCGCCTGTGTCTGTAACCAGGGCACCTCCACGTGGTGACGGTGGGCAACGGATCCACATTGGCTGAGTCCCTGGGTAAACGGCGTTCATGCCGCCATGGCAGACACAGGTAAAAATAATATTACGATGTAGGGAAGAACCCCAGTATCGGCGTCTGGTCATAATGGGAAAGCGGGCTCTCCGACGTCATCATCATGCAACTGTAGCTCTTCATCAATGGATCACTTGGTTGGTGTAGAGTCTCATGCTATAAGGAAAAAACCGCGAGCATTTCTCAATCGCATGCTTGCAAGAATAGCTCAGATTCATTCTGTTACATTTGCAGTGAATATGAAGTGAGCAGTTTGCGAAAATCAATCGACGAGGAAGTGAAAAGTCTTTATGAAAAGTGTTTTGACCGTAAATTGCTGCACCAAGAAACAAAATGGGTTTCTCACGTCATTTGCAATTCCTGCAGACTCATGTTGTATCGCCTGAAAAATTCAAACAACGAAAAGTACCGCAAGTACTCTACACAAACCACATGGAAAAACCCCGTTATTGCGAAGGACTGCTACTTTTGCATGAATTCCGTCAAAGGGTTCAACGCCAAAAATAAAAATGACATTTCGTACATTAATGTGTGCACAGTCACAAGAGCAATTGAAATTTATAAAAATGAACGCCAGAGTGATTTAAGCGCTTTAGTAGATGATAGAATGAAAGTTGAAAGTTAACGTCATGGAGACGGTAGTGAAACCAGTGATCGAACAGAAAATAGTTCTGATGATTCCGATGAAAATGACGAAAAAGATGACGAATATGGCGTGCATAAAATGACATTGAAGGTTTCAATATGAATGTCCACGTGAGTACGATGAAATGAATTTTATTGTGTTACAACGGGATCACTTAAGTTGTGTTGTGTTAAGCAAAATTTCGTTAGGTTCTGTTACGTTAGATTCATTTTTAGGTTAAGATCGAGTTACCCTATTAAATATAGCACACATTTAAGACTGAGAACCGCACGCTTACATAGCTACACGTGTGGTTGAATTTCATTCGGCTTGGTTAGGTCAGGTCAGGTTTTGTGAGGTTAGGATAGGTGAAACCTCTATGCAGGTTAAGCCGAAGCTGGATGAAACGGTACCGCAAACACAGCGGAACAACACAAAGAGTTTAATTGTGTTACGTGAAGTTAAGTTAGGTTAGTTTAGGTTAGGTCTGGTTTTTTAGGTTAGGACTGGTTTTTTTAGGTTAGGATAGGTTAAACCTATATGTAGGTTAAGCCGAAGCTGAATGAAACGGTACCGCAAACACAACGGGACAACACAATCAGTATAATTGTGTTTCGTTAGGTTAGGTTAGGTTAGGCTAGGTTAGATTTATTTCTAGGTTAGACTCGAGTTGACCCATTCGATGTAGCACACATTTGCTACTGGGAAAATATGCTTCCAGAACTTTACGTGTTATTCAATAAATTTCTGTTAATTCAGGTTAGGTGAGGTCAGGTTCTGTTGGGTAAAGTTATGTTAAATAAGTTGATATCAGGCAGGGGTTGATCCTTCACAGTTATCGACATGTTTCTGAAGTAAAAATTTGCATCACTGGCATTATTTTGAAATTTATTTGCCTCAGTGCATGATTTTTCGTCATTTTTTGAGGTTATGGCTCAACCATGACGTGATGGGTGATTTTTGATACCGAATTTGAATCCAGCGCCCCAAAATCCATAGGAATACGTGTGTCTTGTTACCAGATCCGCGCAATTTTTTTTTGTGTGGCTGTGTAATTTCTGGAGTGCGTCAAGTTGTAAATTGTTTTAAAACTTTTATTCACGATTGAACTGTATTTCAAAGCGAACGTTAAATGAATTTAAAATATTTAATTAATTATTTAAGAAAATATTAAAACGATTATAAATAATATTTTTAAATCTGAATTGTGCTAATAAATTTTTTAAATAAATACTTGGTTTTTTAATTAAATTACCAGTCTTTTCCCGAGCTTTCCCGGTTCCCCAGTTGAGTCGCCACTCTGCGTATGATTATTAAAAAAAATTAAGGACTGTACCCTTTTCAGAAGGTGATTCTTTCAATTTAAAAGTTTAAATTTCAAATTAGGAGTTTTCATTCTAGAAGTGAGAAAGTTTTAAAGGTTCTTTAAAGGTTAGAGTTCTTTAATACACTTACAAAGAATATAATAATGAACTGCAACTTTAATTATCATTATGAAAATTAATAATTTTACCGTGCGAATTAAATATCTGTAAAATATATTTAATGAATTGTGCATAGAGGTAAGGACTTAAAAATTAATCTAAATAAATTATTCGCATAATTCAGTATTAAAAAAAATGATTACTAATCATCTTTCGATTTTTTTAATAGTGAAATATTTTAAATTTATTTAAATTTTATTTTGAAGCACAGTTCAAACGTGAATAAAACTTGTGAAAATACTTTACAATATTACGCACTTCAGTAATTATATTTATTTGTCTTTTAAATTTCTGCTATATATTATATATGTTAATTATCAACTGACGAAGTTTTGAGCGGAAGGAAATCATTGAAAACTTCTTTTTTTTTCACATGTTGAGGCGGCTGCCATTGCTCCACCCACCCAAAGTGCCGCAGCTGACGCTAACTATGCTTACAACACACCTATGTGAAGCATTCCTTAAAGTATTAGGCAGAAGGAAATGATTGACAAAAAATTGTTGCTGGCTCATCAAAATTCAAAAAGTTGTTTAGGCTGTCTTGCAGGGCCTTGAAAAAGTAACGTTTTTTTCTATTGCCTTTTTCCCATATCACGCTTTCGTCGGCTTCAAATGTTTATTTTCGTTTAGTTTTTATATTTTGAAACTTCTATAACTGTAATCAGTTTTATTTGATCAAAATTTTCAAAATGCCTGAACTTTTTGAAACTTTTTAAAAAACGCTGTCTAGCGAACTTGTCCTTTTTTTCATATCCTTATAAAGTGTGCCAAAGGGGAATCCAATCGAATAATTTCTTCAAATGTTACCGTGTTTACAGGCTACAACAACAACGACGACAGGTAGAGACCGACGTAAAAACTATTTTTTCTGATTGAAGGGGTCTTAAAACGACATTTGATGGAATTCACGAAAGTCATTTTACACATAAAACCAATACCTTCTCATTAAGATGAGAATGTAAAAAATAGCATTCAAAGAGAATAATACAAGTTCATTGAAAAGCATGCAAGAACTTATTATCAACTAAGTGAAATGTATGAAATCGGAACACAAAACAAGATTTTCCAATCAAATAGTTTAATTTGAAATAAAAAAAAGCAAAATTTACAATAAAGACAGAAAAGTTATATTTTCAACCAAAAAATTATTTTCTACCTAAAAATAAAAAACGAATTTTTAACAAAGAGTTTAAGTTTCAGACAAAATAATGAATATTCAATTATTTATTTTTAAATTACTCTTTATTTATCAAAAAGAATTCCTTTTAATATCCATTTTGAATTTTAACGCCAATATGTTTTTACATACTCGACGGAGATTTATATTGATCTTGCATTCGCCACAAAAATATTAAATGGGTTAGTATCCTCTGCGTGTACGAACAGGGTCTTAAAATTGTTTGTTTATGATAAAATAAAGTACGGAAAAGATTTTATTTAAACGTTTTATTCCAGAAATGTAAAATTATCACATATTTAATTGGGCAACTAATTTTTGTATTGATAAAAGCGAAACCAAACCTAAAAAAGAAAAACCTTTATCTTCGACTTTAGACAATAGGACCCCCCCCCCCCCGGTAATTGGTTCCGTTACCCTATTAAACATATCATAATTTTCCATTTATAAAATAAAACTTCCGCATTAAATTTGTTTCTTACCTTATTTCATTATAAATAAACTATTTTAGGACCATCTTCGCAGGCGCAGTGAGTGCTTCCGATAATCGCGCATGCATGTGCGTTATTTGACATGCCTGGCATCTGCGCCATCACTTCATGCTACAGAGTTTTTACACTCATAAAAAGTATGTATTTTTTAATAAAAATTACACCGTAAATTTAATAGAACAAACAAAAAAAATGTTTGATGAAAGTATCTGATGTCGTATACGAAAATTCAAAATATTTCATTAAAATTAATGCACAAAAATGGCCTCTAAACATTTGTTTTCTAAAATAATACGCTCGAAAATTTGTTTACAACATAAAGTGAAAACTCTCTATAACAAATAAAATAAAAATAACTCTGGCTCACAAAAATTTGTCTGCATGAGACAAGTGACTAGACTACTATTATGGATTTTGAGCCGCTCAATCCGAATATGGGCTTAGAATTTGTCCTCCACGTTCCAGTTCTCCCCTAGATGAAAACAGTAGGGAAGAGCCTAGAGATTTTTTCGTCACACAGCCCAGTGGGCACAAAACTATGGAAATACCAAGAACGTCCTTGGGACATTCCTAGGACGTTCTATGTTAGGCCAAGCAACGTCTCTAAGACGTACAATATCCTAAAGATGACCAAAAGACGTCTTAAAGACATGGACGTTCTGGGGACATCTTTTTTACTCACATTAGACGTTTTAAGATCATCCCTAGGATGACTAAAGGACATGTTATAAAAGATGTCTTAGCGATGTCGCAAAGACGTCTCTAAGACATCCTTAATTTTTTTGCCCACTGGGCGGCCATTCAAAATCCAAATTTGGCGTGAGATTTTCTCCTAAACGCCTATATTTTCCCCTAGATTTAGAAAAGAGGGGGAAACCTAGGGATATTCTGGATATTATTTTGATAATACCAGTACACGGAAGAATAAACGTACTGGCTTCATATTCTTATGTGTTGGGACCAGGGTTGTACACGTAATATACCTTAGGTAAAGTACATGGGGTTTTTGACGTAATTTACGAGCGTATATTATGTCCTCAGTTTTATACAAAACGTAATATACGTTTTCAGGATGGTGTCTACATTATCACATTTCGTTCCAATAACTTTAAAATAGCCCCGTTAGCGGTATGCGGTATTATGTTCATGCATGACATTTAAAGTGGATGTAAAAAAGTTATAATTCTACAACTTCGACAATGAATAGAGGCGGCCGACCGAGGAATCCATGTTAGGAAGAATTATCCTTCCTTTAAAAAAAACGGTAAAATTTTGCGTTTTGTCAGGAATGCAACCCCGTATTATCGAAGACAGCTAAAGAAAGGTTAAAAAACCACATGTAAATTTTCAAACCATCCGAACTGCATATATTTTTAAAATAAAAAAAAAAACAAATCATTCAAAGATTTTCGCTGATTCCAAAACTTTTTTACAGAAAAAAGTGCGTTATAGTTATGAACGCATCACAAGAAAACCTGATGCAATTTAGATGAAAGCAGTGAAAATAATATTTCTAAAATGTTTGGCGTCAGTTTTTATATTCTTGGAGATATTTGTATGTCAAATGAAGTTCTGATAAACAACAACAATGTCCACCTAGTGCGCTTACCGTTTCCCCTAGCTAGGATAAATCTAAGGAAATTAAAGGTCTTCGCATGTGATACTGACTTATAAAGGAAAAAATAAGAAAAATACTATTTCCTCTGCAGTTTTGCGCTCTCAATCTGAATTTGATCACTAAATTTTTCGAGATTTTACTATTTTCTCCCTATATGAAAAAAGTAGGGAAAAGCCTAGGGATTTTCTCTTCACACAGGCCATGAGAAAATTTGCCTGAAAGAAATAAGTTACTAGGCTAACCTTATGGATTTTGAGCCGCTGAATCCAAATCAAGCCTCAGAATTTCTCGTACAGTCTGTCAAGTTAAAGCGTGGGTGGCTTTACTCGCAGTCGGTAAGGTGTATCGACATGATTTTGGTGTCAAAATATTAAGAAGAGCTCCCT
>NC_046660.1:136821387-136831607 GCF_010883055.1 Belonocnema kinseyi
GAAAGAGGGAGCTCTTCTTAATATTTTGACACCAAAATCATGTCGATACACCTTACCGACTGCGAGTAAAGCCACCCACGCTTTAAATTGACAGACTGTACACGTCTCAGTTAACCCCTATATGCAGAAAATAGGCAAAAAACTAGGGATATTCTGGACACATCCTTTGCAGATTTGCGTGCTAAATCTAAATTTGAACCCCAAATTTTTCAGACTTTTCCCATTTTCTCTTTAGAAGCAAAATGTAGGGAAAAGCATTGGGAATTTCTGGTCATACAGGCCGACCAAAAAAAAAGTTGGCTGCACGAGAAAATTTACTGATTTCGCACGCAAAACTGTAAATGATATTAGGTTTTTCCCCTTGTGCAAATCTATATTATCTAAGAAAGACCTTCAATTTCACTAGAATTACTCAAGCTATGGGAAATAGTAGGCACACTAAAGAATTTCTGTGTACAAATTAAGTCTCTACAAATCGTTGCACTTAACAATATAATATGTATTTGTCTTTTTTCAGTATACAGGTATTATCAAAATATCGTGCAAATTATCTCTAGGGTTTTCCTTATTTTCTGCATCTAGAGGGAAACTGAGACGTGCAAGATGAATTCTGAGACCAAATTTGCAATTGAGCAGCTCAAAATCCATACGGGTAGCGTAGTCAGTTGTCTCGTGCAGACAAATTTTTTGTATGGCCTGTGTGACCAGAAAATCCCTAAGCATATCCCTACTTTTGCATCTAGGGGAAAACGGAGATGTGTAGGACAAATTCTGAGGCCATATTCAAATTTAGCGGCTCAAAATCCATAAGAGTAGCTTAGTCACTTGTATCGTGCCGACCAATTTTTTGTATGGCCTGTGTGACTAGCAAATCTCTAGGCTTTTCCCTACTTTTCGCATCTAAAGAGAAAATGGAAAAAGTCTGAAAAATCTGGGGTTCAAATTTAGATGTAGCACGCAAATCTGCAAAGGATATGTCCAGAATACACCTAGTTTTTTTGCCTATTTTCTGCATCTAGGGGAAAACTAAGACGTGTACAAGAAATTCTGAGACTTGATTTGGATTCAGCGGCCCGAAATCCATAAGGGTAGCCTGATCACTTATCTGGTGCAGACAAATTCTTTTTTGTGGGTCTGTGTAATTATACCAGGTGACAGGAAAAAATTAAATTGCGAAATAAACCAAAATGACAGATTTCTTTACAGCTCAAAAATTCATATAGTGCTTTAAAATGTATTTCTACCTATGACTTTATATCATGTCATATTTCTAGCATTTAAAAATTTACTAAAACAAATAAGCAAATCGATAAGAAAAACCTATTGGGTAATTCCGGAAGAGATGTCCTGCCGCGTTACATTCCACAAGCTCTACATCTCAAAGTAGATCCCTTTGTAGTCGTATTAATCAATGTAACGATGTCTTTTGTTACGTCAATAGACAGGTAAGTATCAAATGTTCATTATTATTTACCAAGAAACTACTATTTATGATTATATGCGTCCGGCTACGACGCAGAAACTTGAATATTTTTAGCGCTTGGTTTAAAAGCCCTTTTTTTATTTGAATTCACGAGAATTTTTATGAGTCTAAGCATTACTCTAGTAGCTAAATCTTTTTAGACAATCTTCTGATCACGAGCAACATTATCGATGTTTTCAGTGAAAAATTTCCGGGTGTGGGATTTCTCCCCAGGAGACGATATATAGACAAGTCAGTAAAGAATGAAAAAGAGTGTCTTGGTGGCGCAATTACAAAGTGGAAGCGACAGTGATATTCGTGTAGTGTTCATGCCTGGCAAGAAGGTCACTATGCTTTCAACAGCAAATTCGTATCACAAAAAAGTGCATACCGGTCAAAGTTAGCGAAAACATGTTTTTTGAAAATTGCGACCAAGATATGAATCGGAGAGGGGAAAGTTTAATGATTGATGAACGATATTAAAAAGATGTACAATTTGGTTGGTCGAACTTCGAGATCGGTTAATTTGTTTACTTGGAAAAAAATCAAAACCGGAAAAATGAGCATCTTTCCAATTTTTCAATAATGCACGCATATCCTTCAAAATGTTTGCAAATATGTATTTTTATAAGGTGAAAGGTTGTGCAAAATTTCAGCTTGATATAGTAAATAATTTGGCAGAAAATCTGTTTGTTGTTCGCAAATTTTAAGTTTTCTCAGGTGCTGTACTTTTGAAGAAAAAATTTTCAAAGCAATGAAAGTGTAGAATTGTAACCCCCAACAACTGCTGTATCCAAAAAAGTACTCGGATAATTTTTTTTCTGAATCAAGTTGGTGAAGAATGCCTAAAAGCAGGAAAAGGCTTTTTTTCTTATAAACAAATAGAATGAATTCGTTGAATTTAGTCTTACAGAATTGCGGTTTAAGTCCATGATCATTTATGAGTTCTGAATAAAGAAACAAAAAAGAAAATAGCTCTACGATGATTAGGAAAAAAAATAACATCTCTTTTTGTATACTTCAGAACAGGTGAATTTTTAAGGTAGAACGCTCACATTTTAATAACATGTGGATGGAGACTTTAGCTATGTCGAATAAAATGGTCCGAAATTTCCAGCATTGATATCAGTGTTTGCAACGCGGTGAACTGACGGACTACGTGTAGCTCATCGCGTGACAGCGGAGTGGGGGAAGCAGCTGGAACATGCGAGGCATTCGCGCTTAAATTGAATTACCATCTTCAAATTGCGTCCTACGTAAAAAACTCATGGACAAAGTAACATATTAAGACGATTCTTTAAATTAGGGCTTACTTTTTACGCTGATTTTGAATCCTACATCAAAAGTTAGCCAACTGTATAAGTAATGCTTCAAATATAGGGGTGTTTTTAATATTTTCAGTAAGTGCACGATTCCTGAATTAATTGTCCCATTGAATATAAATTTCATTCTATCGATTTAAAATTTATTAAAATAGTTTTCAAGAAATGTTTCTAAAATGCAAATTTTATTGTTTGTTAAGCGCAGCTTTAACGTTTTGCGGAAATGTGCTTAAATAAAACGTCTTATTGTTTCCAACTTTCTTTATTAGGTTTAGAAGAAATGTGTATTGAAATAACAATTTACTGTCCATTAGTACGCTGAGTTCGTAATAATTTGCCTAAACTGATTTTGGTAATCTTATGATTTGTCCGATGTTTATTTTTTCATATTAAAACTCAAAAAACATGAAAGATCCAAAAATAATCAAATTTCAAACGAAAAAAACCTATGCTGAGTTGTGCCCGGCAAATGCAATCTTTATTCCCTATAACAAATTAACGTGAGATAAACAGTTCTCATATTTGAACTCGAAATGTAAAACCAAAAACACATAAAAGATCCAAAAATATTCAAATTTAAAAAAAAATAAAACTTGTGCTAAGTTGTGCTCGACAAATGCTATTCGTTATATTATAGAGAACTAGAAGCCCAGACGCGCGCTACGCGCGCGATCCGCTCATTCACTTGTAATTATTTTATTTGGAAATGAACTTCAATAAAATACCATGATAATCTTTTTTACTTTAATAACTTCTGTTTGTACACGGCTTCGCATGGGTACCCTCTCACGATGCAGAATAAATTATTGTGCAACACTAAACATTTTTATAGAAGTTTGGAAAAAACATCTAAAATTTCGGCGCGTACAAATTTTCATAAAAATACATAGTAAATGATCTCGACTCGAGAAGAGTCCAAATGTCAAGCCATTTCTTGCGCCTCTAGCGTAGGCGATCGGGTTGTGTACTCGAATTTGAAAAGCTGGCTACACTCGGGAGGTGATTTTTATCAGTTTTCCTCTCATCTGGCCGAATTTTTAGGCCAATGCGAGTACTTTGAATAAACTTGTATGTAGCCGCATTGTAACTAAACTGCACTAAAATTCATACAGTGATTTTAGGCCCACTTTACATTAGTCAAAAAAACTGACCATATTGGTTGAAAATAGACAAATTCTAAATTTTTTATGAAAGTTCCTTAAATAATTAATAATTCTGGTAAATTTAATAAATAACTTAGAAAAGAGTCATTGTAAAGACAACATTACCCAGGAAAAAAGAATCCACTGAAAAGACGACTCTGTGAATTGCGTATCTGTCATTTGCAGATTCAGAATGTTAAAACAGAATCGGTTTGCGACTATGTGAATCGGTCATTTTCTCACGTAGCTTCGAATCTGCCATGTAATGCAATGACCATTTCACGCAGGGTTATATTGAATCGCTTTCCTTTTTTTTTAATGAGACCGACCTTTATGGGGTTAAGCTGCCATATTTTACACGAATTCTTAAATTGACAAATTATCGAAAGATTAAAAGAAAAAATGTGCCGGTCTACTAGATTCCTTTTGCTATTTCAGTTATAAGTCTTTTACGGCATATAAATGAGTCAACAAAATTATAACGACTAAAAGTCTTTAAAAAACAAATCGGCGGCAATTTGAAATTCCAGTGACTGATACGCAATTCAAAAGCCTTCGAAACCCATTCAACAGAAATGAATGGATTTTTGTTTCCTGGGTGATTAACATCGTAAATAAATTGTGTTTATTAATTGAATAATACCCCAACTCTCAATATGCTTATGAGAATTGTTTAAATTATTAATAATTATTATAAATTTACAAAGTAATGTGAAAAATTATCATCGAAAGACATTTTCAGTTCATTCCGTAAACAAAGTATGCCTCTTCATTAAAAAAGTGCCAAGCTATGAATATGTTGGTAAACATTTATTAAATAATCAATAGTTCTTGTAAATTTGAAAATCAGTATATAGAAAAAGCATCGGATAAACATTCTTAGTTGCCTCCGTAAACAAATTTAATTGTAGAAAAAGGGCAAATTCTTAATTTTTTAATTAAAGATGTTTAAATAATTCATAGGTCTTGTAAATTTGCAAACCAATATAGAAAAGAGTCATCGAATAGACATTCTTAGTTGACTTCGAAAAAATATTGACTCGTAGGAGAAAGGCCAATTCTTAGTTCATTCCGTAAACAAATTATGCCTTTTCCTTGAAAAATAGCGAACGCATAAATATGTTGATGAACATTTTTTAAATAATTAATAGTTGTATATTTTCAAATCACCAGGGAAAAAAATCATCGGAAATATATTCTTAGTTAATTATGGTAAAAAATGAAGCCTACTCGTACGAAGAAATGCAGTCTTAATTTTTCAATTGAAATTCTTTCAATGATGGATAGTTCTTGTGAATTTACAAAGCAGCACAGAAAAGAGTCATCAAATGGACATTCATAGTTGATTTAGAAAAAAAATTAAATCGTTGGATAAACTGCAAACTCTGCATTTTTAATTAAATTGTTTATATAACTAATATATCTTGTAAATTTAAATAGCAAAATAGAAAACAGTCATCGGATAGACATACTTAGTTGACTCCGTAAACAAATTTAATTGTAGAAAAAGGGCAAACTCCTAATTTTCTAATTAAAAATGTTTAAAAAATTCATAGGTCTTGTAAATTTACAAAGCAATACAGAAAAGAGTAATAGGATAGAAATTTTTAGTTGACTTCTAAAATAAATTTACTCATAGAAAAAAGGGCAAACTCTTAACTTTGTAATTAAAATTGTTCAAATAATTAATAGTTCTTATAAATTTACAAAGCAACCTAGGAAAGAGTCATCGGATAGATATTCTTAGTTGACTTTGAAAACCAATTGACGCGTAGGATAAAGGCTAAACTTTTAATTTTTTCATATGAGAATTGTTGATTTTACGTAAATTTTTTAGAAGGGATAAAGACTGCATTTGTGGAGCACAACTTAGCATAAGTCTTAGTTTTTCGAAATTTGGTTCTTTTCAGTTCTTGTATGTTTTTCGAGTTTAAAATTTTGAGTTTTTATATGAGAACTATTGATCTTACGTAAATTTGTTTAAGGGAATAAAGGCTGCATTTGTCAAGCATAATACAGCACAAGATTTAGTTTGTCGAAATTTGAATATTGTTGGATCTTTTATGTTTTTTGAGTTTCACATGTTGAATTTTAATATGAAAACTTTTGATTTCACGTAATTTTGTTTCACTAAATGAAAACTTCTTTTTTCAAAGACAACTTAGCGCAAGTTAAATATTGTTAAAATGTGAGTTTTCTATCTTGAAAATTGCACTTGCTTTAAAGTTTACAAAAAAGAAATGATCTTTCCTCCTAATCATCGTGAAGCTATTTTCTTTTTTGTTTCTTTATTCAGAATTCGACTGAAACAGTTTTTCGCCATTTTTGACCAACTTAATTCAGAAAAAAAATTATCTGAGTACTGTTTTGGTTACAGCAAATGTTTGGGATTACAGTTCCACACTTTCATTGATTAGAAACTTTTTTTTCAAAAATACAGCCCATGAAAAAATTGACAATCTGTGAAGAACAAACAAATATCTGCCGAAGTATTTACTGGATTAAGCGGAAATTTTGCACAAGCTTTTAGCTTACAAAAATACATATTTTCAAACGTTCTGAAGGATCTGCGTCAGGGGAGGACCCAGAAAAATATTTAGGGGGCGGTTTTCAAAAAATAATATATATATATATATATGTGTGTGTGTGTGTGTGTGTGTATGCCATGCATATCTTATCAGCGTCGGCCTTTAATACGAAAGGCCTGAAGTTTCAAGGAGGGGGGAGGGGGTTGAACCCCCTGAAAACTTCCCCTGGATCCGCCACTGATCTGCATGCATTACTGCCAAAATTGGAAAATGACTCTTTTTTCTTGTTTCGACATTTTACCATGTAAACAAACTAACTGAACTTGAAGTTCGACTAACCAAATTGTACATCTTATTAATATTTTTCAATAATAATTATTAAAGTATCCCCACCCCCCTACCCATAGATTTATATGTTGTTCACAATATTGAAAAAACATGATTTTTGAAACGAATTTGTTGTTGAAAACATACTGGCCTTATCCCCAGGCATCAACACGACGCGATTATCACTGTCGCATCTACTAGTTCATAATTGTGGCACCATAAAATACTTTACCGACTGGCCTGATAGATGCCACACAGAAACCCCGTGAGAGATTTCGTACTTGGCGACTGAGGGTGCGCTCCTCAGAAATGAATTTCCTACAGAATTTTCGACATTTTGACCCAAAATGGGACAACTTTTGAATAAAGTTGTTGAATTTTTATCAAAATAATTAAATTTGGTTGCCAACAGTTGCAAATTTAGCTGAAGGAGATCACATTTCTACCCCAAGAGATGAATTTTCAATCAAGAAACATTTTTTAGTCAATGATTAAAACATTTTTCAAGTACCTCGTTAGAAATTTCCTGGCAAGAAGTTAATTTTCAGAAAATTAGATATATTTATAAACCAAAAAGATGAATTTTTTATCAAAATAATGAGTTTTTTTAAAGCAATTATACATTTCCATGCAAAAAACTAAATTGCAAAACAAACACATTTTTTTTAACTGAAGCGTTTAATTTTCAACCAAAAATATAGTAGTATATTATGCACCCGAAAATAATTCCTTCAAGAAAACAGACAGAAATTATTGATAACTTTTTTTCATACCAATTTCAACGATAAATGAAGCTAAACATACTTTCTGAACAATAAACGCTTATAGTATCATGCTGGAATACGAATTTATTTTGTAAAACAAGCTTACAATAATAGGTTTTTTTACTCCTTTATCAGGTGCGTCATCTCACCCGGACATGCGGCATATCTCTCAAAACGGACCCGCTATGCGCGCGGTTCGCTTTGCCCCCAAGTTTGAACGGACCTAGGACGCGTGAATGTTGGCTCTCACGCTTCAAGCTCGATAATATATTGAGTTCGCGCATCGCGTTCGATAATGTATTCACCGCGCTCTACGCGTCAATCTTTATATTTTCAACACGTGTGTGCATATAACTTTTAAAATTAAAGGTCAAACGCATCGAAAACTGTAATTGGAAGATTGTGAAATCTCTGTTTTTTTGCTTTTTCGGCTTTAACGAACACATTCTCATCCTGTATCTGGTGCTTCGCACTCGATTTAATCAAAAGTGTGTAATTTTGTAAATTATGTTTAACACTATTACGTCAAATGTAAGTTATATTTATTTGCCCATCTCGGGTGGGTACTGCTTATTCACATATTGCAAAATAATTTACGAATTTTATTTTTCTGCTACTTAAATATTTGCTCCTTATGTTTTCTAGTTTTTATTCTCAGCTACTCTGAAAAAGCTATCATTTCAATAAATGTATATTATTACTATTCATAATATGCACTGATATTGAAACATACGTACTTTATTCTCTTTTTTATATTCGAAAAAAGTGCGCATCCTATATAAAAAAATCTGCCCGCTACTCGGGCACATTCTCATCGCGCACCGCACGCGCGGTTCGCAAATTTGAGCGCGCCTATGGCGCGCAATTATTGGTTCTCGCGCTTCGCGCTCGATTATGTATTTACCTCGCGCTACGCGCTCGGTCTTTATATTTTCGCAAATTCTTGCGTAAACATTTTAAAATCAAGACTTAAAACATACACCACTCTAATTTTGTAATTGTGAATTCTTTTTCTTTAGAAGAGAGTTTGAGCGCACCTACGGCACCCGACTGATGGCAATCGCACTCCGTACTTTGGCCCTTGCATTTCTTCCGCATTCCGGCACAGACCTTTTAAAATCAAAGGTGAACGGACTGGCAACTGTAATTTTGTAATTTTGAACACTCTTTTGTTAAAGCTCTTTTGGATTTAACGAACACATTCTCATCATGTATCTCGTGCTTCGCACTCGATTTTGTCCAACATGTCAACTTTTCTACATTATACACAACACTTTTATATCAATTATTATACATTTTTTATGTAACTCTGTCCGGGATTACTTATTAAAAAATTGAAAAATAACTAGCAAATTGTATTTATCATGATTATTTTTGTCTTTGTTTCTTATTTTGCTTTAAATTGTATTCTAAGCTGCACTGAAACATGTATCATTTCAATAAATGTATATCATTACAATTCATAATATGCATAAAAATTGAATCATACTAATTCTTATTTACTTGTTTTTATAATTTTTTATATTTAATGTTGTTTTTTACGATTAAATAAAAACTACTGCGCATCTGCATAGGGTTTAATACAGGAACCTATAGGACCTATATAGAACCTATATATTTTAATACAGGAGCCTATGTCCTCTTTCGCCTTGACTGTGCTTTTTCCAAAAATTTACTGTTTTCATTTTTAATCTTATTATTTAAGAAAAAAATCTACTTGTCCTATCGAAAAATGATTGATAATAAATTGATAGATCTTTTTAGAAGGACAACTTTTGTTTGTTAATTTTAGTGTATACCTTGTGTCGCTTTTTCAAAAAAATTTAACATTTTTATTTTGAATGTTATTTTTTACGACTGAAGCAAAAACTACGTTTCCTATCAAAAATTATAACTCTTTTTTAAATAAACAAGTTTTGTCTCATTTTTTCGTAACTTGTGTCGAAAAGTGATTCATTATGAATGTGTAGTTTTTTCCAGAGCGTGTAATTTGATCTTTTTCATTTTTTTCGTATCTTGCATAGATTAAACAAAAAATGGAATTTGTGGATTTTTTTTTGCAGGATCAAATTTGGAATGTTCAACTTTTCGACCAAATTAAAAAAGTTGTTATCATAAACATGTAGGGCCTTCAAAAAGCGAAGTTTTTCTTTTATGGGAATTTTCTCATATCATGTGTTGTTTGGCTTAAAATGTTCATTTTAGTTTGGTTTTTTTGGATTTTGAAAATGCTCTAACTCTGAAAAAATATGAGTTTTCAATCAAAATATTACACTTTCAACCAAATAGTTAAATTTTTTAAATTTTCAGTTTCAAAAATGTATTATTATAATATAACATAATTATATATATATAATTAAAAATTTGTCATAAGGACAACCGCAGGATTTCACCGGGAGCGGGTGTTAATCTGAAAATTTTCACCCGCTCTTAGCTAAATCGCGGTAAAATTTCAGCCACAATCACGTCTCACGACCGTGATAGGTAGTTACAGTCGGTAACGGAATCAATACGACGATCCAGCGAAAGCCTCGTGCATGTATAAGTCTCCCCAGCGCAAAGGTGTCGTATGACGCTTCTATCAACGAGCTCAGGATCTTCAGGGATGCCATTAAGTTTTCCTCGCTTCAAATAAACCTTGGCTCATTTGTCTAACCCAAATTCCATTCCAATTT
>NC_046660.1:136831707-136832839 GCF_010883055.1 Belonocnema kinseyi
GTTACAAAAGTAAATAGGCAATCGCGGATAATTGTCCAGGGGTGGTCCCGAAGAAATTAACCCCCAAGCGGAGGTGTGAAAACCGTGCCGAAAGCTGAATGGCACCTGCGTGAGGTATCTAGAACGGTGACTCTGGGATACCAGGTGACCTCTCAGAGTAAGCAGCCTTATCTTTGCATGCGGGGCTCTACAAGGATGGACGAACCCCTTTCCCTAGCTTCTCGTGGGAACAACAATGACAACACCAAACATAGTTGTAGTAAGTGCGGTTCAAAACAACAGAACGCGCAGGGCTCCCGACAATGGGTCGGCCAACAATGTCGACCAATCTAGAGCTAGGGGAGCCAATGAAAATGGATTCAATGCGATGGATCAGCGGGATCTCGTGACCTTTGAGTGGACGGAGCGACTGAATCACGAATTGCTAGACTGCTACGATGCGAGTGTGGCCCGTGAACGGGGTTACATGGCACGGCTGCATGCTCTGTGGTGCAAGAAACACCTGGAGCTATCGCACTTTTCGCAGCAAAGTCTGCGAAACCATGCTGAACTACTCCGTAAAAGGGGCTATATAAGCGGAACGCCTACTCTACCACAGCTAGAACAAGCCGGCAACAAAGAAAGAGAGGCGACACTAAGACCAACCGCGGGCAGGCATCCAATAGATGAAGAGCGATGCTTTACGACCCGGAGAAACATCAACACCAAGGTTTTTCTCAAGCCTAAAGATCTGGCTGAAATGGAGGACGAGCTTCGTGGACATTTTTCCGGTGAATCCGACCTCTGGGCTATCAATTATTGTGTGTATAATGCAGCGAGAGCCTTGGCCGATGCGAACCGTAAAACAAAACCAACGGCTGATCATAAGACCAAAAGACGAATGCATCAAATTTCCATAAAGATAGGCTGGGCAAGACAGTGCGCGTCCCGCATTCAATGTGTGATTGACTACATCACATCTGGCAGCAATTTTACCGCCAAGGTTCGAAAGTTCGCGCGCGAACTCCGGACCCGTTATCACATACTTAGGAAGTCAAAGCTGCTGACCATCAGGCAGCATATTGTTGAGAGAATACGGATACTATCTGACGCTAAGAGAAGTCTAGAGCGGAGGGAGAGATGGGTAAGAGAA
>NC_046660.1:136832939-136843325 GCF_010883055.1 Belonocnema kinseyi
TTTCAATCTATAATCCCAAATATCTTCTAAAATACTTTGTCTGCGAAGAAATGGTTCGCACAAAGGTTGACCAGGACTAGATCAATTTACAAGGTC
Organism: Belonocnema kinseyi; assembly: GCF_010883055.1. NCBI lineage: Eukaryota > Metazoa > Arthropoda > Insecta > Hymenoptera > Cynipidae > Belonocnema > Belonocnema kinseyi. The sequence continues at coordinate 136,833,036 of NC_046660.1, forward strand.
AAATGGAGGTAAGACCCTTTTCCTAAACGAGAACACCTATTTTTGACTGCTGATTTAAAAAGAGCGGGAAATTTCATGTCAAAATGACCTGTGGAAAAATGGTTTTCTGATCTTGGAAGGGTTAAAAATTAAGGTCAAATGTCTGAGAAACGGCCTGATGTCCTTTTTCTGAATTGTCGTGGTTTTTTGTGGTAATCAAACATTCAAGATGCTTGAAAAAGTCAATGAAATGTTAAGGTGTAAATCACCGTGATCATCATGACAATGTGACTTCTCTGTGACTAGTTGAAAAAAAGACACTGTCCTTAATTTTGGCTTTAGCCAGAAACAACGGCGTGGACACAGTAAGTTCTGTTTCCTTTCGGGTACTTTGTTGTCGTGAGTTACCCTTGCCTCTCACGTTTTGGGTAGTCGATTAACATGGGTATCTTTGCCTTTTACCATTGCTACTCGTGTTACATTCAGCCACGGAGTAACTGTTCGAAGTGCTCTTCATTGGCTTGGACACATAAGCGTAGACTTCTTTCAAAACCGTACACAGTTTTCAGCAAAGTTTCTCTAGAGATAGCTGCGCGAGCTGCCTGAATCCTTTTGATCATATCTTCTCTTGTTGTGGGTCGCTGAGCAATAACCACATTTTTATTATAGCCCCATAAAAATAAATCAGGTCATGTTAGATCCCGTGAGCAGGGGGGACATGCGAATGGACCTCCTTGTCCAATTCATCTCTCATTGAAATATGAGTTCAAAAACTTACGAACGATGAGTGCAAAATGTGGCGGAGAACCATCTTGTTGAAGCCACATTCTTTGTCTTGTTGCTAAGTCAACGTTCTCCAATAGTCCAGGTAAATGGTCCATTAACATCTCTAAGTAAGCGTGTCAGCGTTTCCATCATATAAGTAGGGTCACGTATTAAGTAGCGCGTATTAATTTTTGTCAATGGGTTTTGAAAATGGTACAGAATCATCCTAGCTTCTTTACATATGCACTTTTTTTTAGATGAAAGTAGATTCTACAGGGACGAAAATTTCAATAGACATAACTGTCATTATTGGTTAGACGAAAATCCTCACTGGTACCGACCGATGTATCCTCAAAATCTATGGAGTGTTATAGTGTGGTGCGGAATAGTAAATGACTATTTAATTAGACCCTACTTTTGGACTTTTTTATGGCTCTGCAATATTTTGCACTCCTCGTACGTGAATTATTGAACTTGAATTTCAATCAGAGATGGATTGGACGAGGAGGTCCATTCATTTATACTACGTTGAATTTATGTTGTACTAAACTTGGCGTCATCTATTGGCTGCTGACCCAGTCTAGATAACGTGAAATGTTGAACTGTCGGTCCAGAAACTAACTTCCACCGACATCTGTTAGAAAATTATGGAGCACACAAATAAAAACATTTGATTTGCAATAAATAAATATTCATGTAATTAAATGAGATAAAAAGTATCCTATTCTTCAAGTTGAACCAATTTACACGCAGTGCACAAAACTTCATCAAGATACACACACACATATATAATTAAAAATTTTTCATACTTGACCGACCGTTCATACGAGAATTTGAGTCATCGATTGACCACCAGGAGGCAACACCCGCAACAGATAATGGTTTGGGCCGCTGTAACCGCAGATGGGTGCTCTCTAATCGTTTTCATCGAGCCTGGCGTCAAGGTAAATGCCAAATATTATCGGGAAAGTATTCTGGAGGTTGCTTTGAAGCCGTGGGCAGACAAACATTTCGGTGGTAGACCATGGACGTTTCAACAGTACTTGGCACCATCTCACAAAGCTCGAGTGAACCAAGAATGGCTGAAAAGCAACGCTCCGAACTTCATAACGTCCACACAATGGCTTTCGAATTCGCCGAACGCGAATCCAATGGATTATTCTCTTCAGCCCATTTTGGAGAATAAGTTCCGAACTAAAAAATACACCAGTCTAGAGACACTGAAGAAAGCCATTGTCCGCGATTAGGCCAAAACACCTGAAAGTCACATTCGGGCAGCTCGCGATTCGTTTTTGGACCGTCTCAAGGTCATAGTCAAGGCAAAAGTTGGTCATATCATTACTTTCCAAAATGAATTTATAGCCTTTTTAATTGGTTACACTTAAAGTGCCGGACCCTGCATATATAGATTGTTGGTGGAATTATAATTCTGAATTTTAATGTCAACTAGCGCATGAAATATTTTTTATTTTTTATAACTGCCATTTGTGATTTTAATTGCATTAAATTTATGATTAATCTGTATAAATGGGTTAAATTATTTGCAGATACCCATCTTAAAAATGTAATCGAATTTCAAGTACTTCTTGTTTGTCCTAGTCAACCTTTGTTTGAACCATTTCCTCGTAGATAAAGTATTTTAGAAGATATTTGAGATTATGCATTTATTTGGCTCGCCGTGTATATATATATATATATTAGGAAAATATTTGGAATTCTTTCACATATTGTCCCCTGAAAAGTCAGACTAATAATTTTTGTTATTTCTTGCATATGATACAATTTAGAATATTTCAATTTTGATAAATAAACAATAAAGATATGAGATATGAGACGCATTATTCACGCACTCTACCTACCCATCACAGCATAATATTTAATAATCAACAGAACTCTTGCTACAATTTAATAAAAATAGATTAATTTCACCAATGCATCCATATTATTTAAAATATTAAATATATATCAAAAAATTAATTTAATTGAATCTAAGTTTGAAATTGAACAACCACTACTATACCATTAGACCACAAGTGGAAATTTTTTGAACTAATGAGAAGTTTTCGTAAAGGCATACACTGATATGCAGGAGATGTCATTATAATCTTTTGAATCGAGAATATATTCCCCCAGGCGTTTGTTTCTCAGGCACGCTACTGCATCACATTCACAGAGTACGTAGGGCGCTACGAAAGTTTTGCAATACGCGAAACCTATTGGAAGAAGAGAGATGATCCTTACGTCATTAGATAGAGCGTCAAAAATGAGGTAGGAAGAGGAAACCTGTTGACTCAGGTTTCAGTATAGTTTTAGCACGCAGCCCGGAAGGATTGAGAATGTTGTCGTGGACAAAGGAAGAATATGGTGCGATAATTCGATACAACTTTTCTCGCGGTTTAAGTGTAGACCAAAGTTTTGAGGAAATATCTCCGGTATTGGGTAAGGATTGTCCGCATCGCACAACAATTTTTCGATGGTACAAGCAGTTCGAAAGGGGAAATTTCGGTCGCGTGGACGACTCGTGCTCAGGTCGACCGCCGCAAGTGTTGACATTTGGAAACATTGCGTCTGTGAATAATCTACTGAATGATAATAGAATAATCACGTACCGGCAGATAGATCAAATGTTACGCATTAGTGAACCATCAGTTCATCGGATTCTGCATGAAGATTTACATGTTAGGAAAGTTTGTACTCTGTGGGTACCACATGCTTTGATCGAGGAGCAAATGGCAACAAGAGTAAAGTGGTGTCCAAAAATGCTTAAAAAGATTTGAATCGGGATCTTCTCGGGAGTAAATAGTATGATAGCAGTCGACGAAACCTGGCTGTATTATTACGACGTTCGAAGAAAAGCGAAAAACAATATCTGGCTGTTTGAGGATACTCCAGTGGAGGTGCGGAAGTCTCGATCTGTAAACAAAACAATGATTGCAGTATTTTTTGGGAAACGCAGCATTATGGACGAGCGGTTGAAGTCGACTTGATAGACCGGACGTTTAGGAGAGAGTGAAGGCTCCCAAAATCTTACCTCTCTACTTACCACTACATTCTCACGGAAGGAGATAGGTCGTAGACGCGGCTCACGAACGGGGTATAGATGAGACGCGTAGGTGGCCAAACAATTGAAAATTCTGTCTTCGGGTGTAACTATGGTTTCTTAGAGGATCTTCATATTGTTCCTCTTTAACCCAAAGTGAGTTTTAATTGCCGGATTGTGAATTGCCATCCTCTTAAGTACTGTTTTTGGTTCCACGAATGCGTCAGGAATATAAGTCAGCAGCCTTAATAGCATTGGGAAATGTTTACTGTTTATCACTTTAATATTAATTCCTGCCCACGATTGTAATCCGCCAACAGCTTCAATGAGCTAAGTTCGAGATACTTCGTCTTATAAAATGACGATAATAGCGTCGATCTTAAAGCGGCGATCTTTAAATCTTAAGATGACTTTAGCAGGTTGCACCCTATCGACTTAGTCCTCTAATGCCGCTTCAATTCTGCCGTGCAAATGAAAGCGAACGTATCCGTAATTTTGGTCGAAATTGAGCTGAAGTCGCCAGTACGTTTATCATACTTGCCTTAATTAAGCATGTATAAGAACCATACGTATTCAAAGTAAAAGATACTTAACTTTTAAAAGCTATTTTGCCATATCTACAAAATCATCACGAATGCAAATGTATAAAAGCGTGTTTGCTTGATAACAGGTTGCGCATGCGTAAGCCAAAAGTCGTATCTCTTTTATTAACATAAATGAACTATTATTTAATAGCATGTAAGCAGAAATGTTAACATTGTATATTTGAAGGTATATCAATGAAATTATTTACAAAAATAAACGATATAATACGTTTAGAAGCATACAAATATTTCTCATCCTGTTTTACCGACTATGATGACAAAAAAAGTTTCGATCTTTTCGGCTATTCAATAAACTGACAAATTGATTAATTTTTCAGATGTTTTTATACATGTATTTAATATTATAATATAATATTATAATGTAATATAATTATATAAATTTATAATATAATAATATTTATTATCATTTTTTTAGCAGATGTGGTTTTCTTAATTACAGCCGAGATTGTAGCACACAAACTGTAACTGAAAATTACCGTATTTACACGAATATAAGCCGCGTACGATTATAAGCAGCACCCCGGTCTTTAAGGTTGAAAATGCTGAAAAAACATTTGTGTTGCGAGATAAGCCGCACCTTAATTATAAACATTTTAAACGGAGAAATATGCTTCTGTTTTTATTTTCATTTTTTTTAAATTAAAGTTGATTAGACTCTGAAGAACTTTCCGTTCTTTACTTTTGTCTCTTCTACTTGGTTATTAATAAATCTTTCACTCAAAGTATGGAAAAACTTAAATTTTCTACGTAAAAATTGTTTACGCTTTAATAACTGATTAGGTAAACTTTATATTGTCTTAAACTTTGCTAATATAATTCTGACTAACAGTCATTCATCCAATAGCTTAAAACATTTCCAGTGCAAAAAAAAGAATTTTCTATGCGGAAGGTCCAAAATTTTGAATTTGTTTATCTAATTTGTTTATAAAAATTTAAATTGTTATATTTTAGCAAATATTATTAAAAATGTATTATTTTAATAAATACCTGAAGCCGTTCTGGCAATTGAAGCAAATTATGATTTGAAAAAATCAGAAATTTTAATATTTTGCCATAAAAATTGTTTATACTAACACTGTAAAAAAATATTTTTGTAAAATTACAAAGTTTCGGAAAATTTAATATTGTATCATTTTAAATATCACACACTCCACTGTGTGATTTTAAAAAAGTATGTGAAATTACATCCTTTAATGATGTAAATAAAAGGACCCTCGAACAGCAGTGTAATATTACACAATCGATTAAAATAAAATTACACATTCCCTCGTACGAACTTTACATTCATAATGGAAAATTCAGTCGCAGCGTGTAACACTACCATGCATCGGTAAAATTACTTTTCTGTGATTGAAAATTACATCGAGATTTTTAATTTGATCAAAGATCTTTAATTTTACCCTGGCGGAAACCCTACATTTTTTGTTTTATAATTAATTTAAAATTTAGAATAATTAATCAAGTAATATGTGAATACGAAAGCATCTCTCGTGTTCGTTGTTTATCGATGCCTTCATCCTTCAATTTTGTAGCATTTTTATTTTAAATGCGAGGAAATTGACAGCTATATATGTTCAACTTTTTTGACAGCTTTCACACAAAGTAGACCGAATCCGAGCTATTCCTATTTTTCCTTTTAAATTTCCTGCTATTGGAACGGAAAAAATGCGGTTATTCAAAACGTATATTTCATATTTTTGTTATGGAATATGTAAACATCAAAAAATACCCATAGTATTTTATGTGTTTTAGGTAAGTGGTAACGTGTCCGGCTTGTGTTTCTTCCATCTCCATGAAATTGTACGAAGTTTGAGCTTTTGAGTGTTCGAAACCTGTCGCCCTGATCAATTTTATTTTATTCTTTCACATAATGAATTTTACATTTTCGCACGTAAAATTATCGGCCAAATTGGAATATCACAATAGATTTGTAAAGTTACTCCGATACACGAGGGTCCTTTTATTTACATCCACTAGAGATGTAAAATTCAATATATTTTTTCTTACAGTGAATGGTTATTATAAACTTTTTAATTATTTTTGTAATTATATATCATTCCTGCATCAATATGAAGCACTTTTAGTGCATATACTTTGAGTGAAAAAATTATCAATAAACAAATAGAATAGACAAATGTTCAGAGTGTCAAGCTCTTCAGAATTTATTGAACTTTAATTTTTTTAAATTTTAAATCGGACCAAAATTGAAGGCTCTGGACATTTTTGAACGAAAAAAGTGCATTTGCTCCCACTGTACGACGGCGTAAAGTACGACGTACGACCCGCATCAAGATACCTAGTCTCCTCCGAGCATCACACAAAAATGCTTTGTTTTGCATTCAGACCAATTTCGGGCTAACTCACGCTCATCGAGACTCGCTGTGAACAATACCCAGTAGACGCAAAAGACAAAAGTACCGACTACCGTTCAAGCAACTTGGGCGCGGGCAACACGATGCGAAAAAGGTGTAAATATACTTCAAGATTCAAGAGGACTGCGATTCGAAAAACTGAATTTGTCGGCAATCGCAGAGCCGCTGAAAAAACGGTAACTTTATTACGTTTTTCTTTACATTCGTGCAATTATTGTTATTGCTATCACAAAATTGATAATGTCCTTATTATAAAAAAAAAAAACATTCTAATTTTCGTTTATCCTCAGTTTATGATATTCTTATAATCACTGCGTAGGTGTGGATGAATCATAAGTGCGTCGATGGCGCCCTGATCGTATACAAATTGTTGTGTGTGAATCTGAGCTCTGCGCTTTCCGTGAGCCGAAAAAGGAGGATTTCCGCTCTTAGAAGATGAGTTTCAGGAATTTGTAAGGGAAAGACGAAAAAACGCTCTGCCTGTCAGAGCCAAAGCTATTCAGAAAAAGGTCCTCTAAATAGCCACTAGGTTAAACCTGACGTAGGACATGTTCAAAGCATCTAGGTACTGGGTTGACAGGTTCATGAAGAGAAAAGGATTTCATCTTCGCCGCCGTACTACAATTTGCCAAAAATTGTCTTTGGATTTCGAACAAAAATTTGTAAACTATCAACGTTACATCGTATTCTTGCGACAAGAGTTAAAATTTGTTCTCTCCCAAATAGCAATGAAGATGAAACTCCCCATTTGGCTGGAAATGCCGAGGAAGTACACCGTCGATGTTGCAGGCTCTAAGCAGGTACCTTCCAAACATCAAATTGTAATCAATCTAGACAGAATTCTTATAGATTGAGTACCAGAAAGGTCGAGCGAGTTTAATAGAAAAATTCAGTTATTTAAAATTAGTTATTTCGAAACCATTTACGACATTTGATTTTCGACGATGCAAATTGCGTCACGCATCTGCTGGGTATTTAAAACCTTCCTTCCTTATGACCTTCATGACCTTCTTTGTCAAAAATTATTATTGACCTGCCCCACCCTTCTGTAAAGGTGTGTCCTAGTTCGTGCAACTATTTATCTACCTAGGTATCAATGTGCAATATATAATGGTTGTTATAATTCTCATATTAAGGTTCCCTTGAAAACTTCGGGCTACGAGAAACAGCGCGTAACAGTGTTGCTATGCATTACAGCTGATGGGGGCAAGCTTCCACCATACGTCATTCTTTAAAGAAAAACTATATTAAAACCAAAAAAAGAAAGTGAAGAGGCATTTCCGCAAGGTGCCATTGTTAGGTCGCAAGATAAAGGATGGATAACTAAAGATCTGATAAAAGATTAGTTCTGAGGCGTTTGGGTGCGACGCGCTGAAGCTATTCTCCAGTTGCATTTTTTACTTACTTACATTGGATGCTTTTCGTGGGCATCTCACTGATGGCGCAAAGACCAAAATCAGGGAACTTGGATCCAAGTTGGCTGTGATTCCTGGGGGTGTGACGTCCGTGCTGCAACCACTCGACATATCCGTGAAAAAGCCGTTCAAAGAGAACTTGCGCAGTAGGGTGGCTCAAAAACGCTTTTTTGTAGAGGGCAACCATCCCCCAACTAAGTTCCAAATCTGAAAAAAGAAATTCCCTAATTTTTTTATTTATTTTATATTATTTTATTTTCACAGGTGCCGGTTTTGACTTAAGGTTTCCCATGTGAAATTCATGGGGAAAAATTACTTTTTTGAGTTTTAAGGATATTTCTTTAGGGTTTTAAAAAATGTGACGGAAAAGTAAGAGGGCCTGTAAAGAATTATCCAACGAAGAATTTCATGTTTCAGTATTCTTGTATTTTTTTACTTAAGATTATTACTATTGGTCAATTAGAGTATCTATTATCATTGGTTAATTAATTATTAATTATTTGAACAAATGAAAATAGTTTAAATAATTTTTTTTCGAAAATTGGTTTCCCTCAACCCTTAAAATTATGACTATTAGTCTAGTGGGATATTTAATAACATTGATTTATTAATTTTCAATTGTTTAAGTAAATGTAATTTGTTTAAGTAATTTTTTTTAATTTGTCTTTTCCCTAAAAATCACAAATATTGATCTAGTGGAATATTTATTAACATTAGTTCATTCATTTTAAATTTTTTAAACAAATGATATTTTTTTGAATAATTTCTTTTCGAATTGTTTTTGAATAAACATTATCACTGTGGGTCTAGTCGAATGTTTATCATTATTAATTAATAACTGATTAATAATTAATTCAATAATAATTTATAATTTATAATGTCGATCAATATTCCACTGAAGAAATATTAATAATTTTTATTTATAAAATATTTAAACCAATTAAAAAAAAAATTTTTTAAAGTTTATAAAATGGAAAATTAATGAACTGATGTTAATAAATATTCGATTAGACCAATATTTATAATGTCAAGTAAAAAATACAAGAATACAGTATACAAAAGGTCGATTTCATGAAAAATTCACATTTCTTGTTTTGAAGATGGTCTTCAGGTACTTGTGGGGGTGTGTTAGGGGTGCCTAACCTATATGTCTGGTAGATAAAATTCTTAGTTGGATAATTCTCTTCAGGTCCCCATACTTTCCCTTCACATTTTTTCGAACGTTAAAAAATTATTGCAAAAACCCAAAAAAGTGATTTTTCCGCAAGCATTTTACATGGGAAACTTTAACTCAAAACCGGCACCTTTAAAAATCAAAAATAAAAAGTGAGGAAATTTCTTTTTTTGGATTTGAAATAAAATAGGAGGGATCGTTGCCCTCTAGCATGTACAAAAATTTTGCTATGCATTTTTGGACCACACTATTGCGCAGTCATTATAAGGAAAGGGTGGGGAATTAGTACCATTAACTCACCCCATCGGGAAAAAGTAAAAAAGGCTTCTTCTTTCGAAGTGGCCAAATGAGTCAAGTCAGCCTGGGACTCCATCGACGAAGAGGTCGTGAAACGATCCTTTTTGAAATGCTGTATAAGCAATTTAATGGACGGTTCTGAAGACGACGCCATTTGGGAAGCAGGAGGTGAAACAGCGAACACTGATTCGAACTCTGGGTCTTCAGGATCGGAGATCGATAATAAGGGGGATGATAGCAGTGAAGAAGAATGCATTTTAGAATTGGTCATGTTATGAAGTCAGTCTTGTATCAAACAATATTTTTTCCGTAAAATAAAGTAAAGTCAGCTAAGTAAAGTATAGTTGAAGTCAAATTATAGCCAAATTGTGGTTGACTTGAAGTCGAGTTCAAATAAAATTCAAGTTGAGTTAAAGTTGAATCAGTTATTTATGCAATACCTAGGTAAAGTTCATAATTCCTCAATGTCTATTTTCGTTTCTGATCACCTCGAAAATTAGAACGTCCCCATGTAAAAATATATTTATTATTATATCAAAGAATACCAGGTGTATACATATGAAACCGGTATTTTTTCAAGAAAAAAACGCATTTATTTCAAGAGAATGATAACAAATATTTTATTCAAAGTATGCGCCCTCGC
>NC_046660.1:136843425-136853297 GCF_010883055.1 Belonocnema kinseyi
ACAATACGCCAATTAGCACAAATGGTAAGTTCCGACAGTGCCTACAAGTGTGCCTACTGGCCGCTAGATGGCAATACCGGTTTCATATGTACACACCTGGTAGCCGCATACTATTATAAGCCGCAACCTAGTTTTGAGGCTGTAAAAACAGAAAAAAGTGCAGCTTATATTCAAGTAAATACGGTAACACCAAAAACAACAGAAATACGTTTATCTTGTCACAGTATCTAAAAATGTAATTTTTCTATTATCTAGAAAGACAGTGTTTCTTTTAAAAAAGGAAAAAATTTTGTTTATAGTATGTTCAAATGAATTTTTGGTGCCAGCGTACAGTTGTCTATCACGCCCATATGCTCATTTTTGTTTACATGGCAAAATTCCCCTCAAATTGTCCTATCAAGTTAGAAGACTTTGAAGCGATTAATTTACGTCTCAACCACTTTCTAGTGTCTCCCGATAATTTAGCTTCTCGTGATTTTACCATTTGGCTTAAACCCACGGAATCAGCATCGCACGTTGGTCAACCAGAGTCCCCTACCTCCCACCTTTCTAGGGTAACTCTCATATGGTTTCTAATTTAGAGATTTCGAAGTATGCTTTATGGCTTCCTTCTCGGAGTTGCTCGTTAGATCAGCGATTCCCAAACTGCAACCCTGGGTAGTGTGGCTACCCGGTGGTAGGGGGATACCACCCCGGGACGAGTAGCTCGGTAGGCTCCAAGGCAAGGTCCCCACTGTGCGCATGGGACTATTTTTTTTGACCTAGCATGAATGCCTTTAATTGTTCTGAGATTGAGACCTGTTACAACAACGGAAGTAATGAAATTATGACACAATTAAATTTAAATGAGTTGAATCAATTTCGTGATATAATTTTCAAAATATGGAAAAAAATACATAAAAATCGGTTAATATTTTCACTAAATTTGTCAAAAAAAATACATTACTGGACTGCTTTGTAACGTGACAAAAGTGCAATAACTTTTGAAGTTATTAGCCGATTTCTTTCTATCTTTTTCTAATGTTCTCGTCATAGTCCACAAAATCTAACGCTGCTTATTAAAATTCGCTAATGAATATTCAACTAAATTTTCCATTTTTCCTAATCGGCTCTAATTTTCTTATAATAGGAAGGTCGAGCGCAACAAGCCAGCACATGTCCGCATCACAGGCTGTCAAATGTCCTCCCTTGGTTTTAAGTATTATGAAACAAAAATTGGAGGGTGGCGGCCCTACCGCTCCCCAGAAATATCGAAAAAAGTTTGGGAATCGCTGCGCTAGATTGTTGTCAGAGGAGTGCGTGAAATACCCGAGCCTAAGACGGCAACCTGAGGGTCGGACAAAATTCATGCCTGGCTTTACCGCTGATAAATCAGTTGCCGAGTTTCAAGTACTCGTCGATGGATTCTTGTACATTACCACGAACGGAGCACTCACGTGTGATGAATACTAAGTTCTTAGTCTCCCTTCGTACCTACAGGGCTGGGATGTCTAGGGATGGCGCAAAGAGCGAAAATCTGTCACTCTTAAATCCGCTCTCTTACCGCCTACTCCAGAGTGTGAACGAGCATGCGTGAAAAGGCGCGGACAAACGCTCGAAGGAGGGAAAGAGAACCGAGTCAAGGAACCATCCGTGGACATCTCTGCTGTGGACCTAACACGGGCTTCATTCCGGGAGCGAGTGGGACGCAAGCATTGATAAACTGTCTCCATTCTTTCATCCATAATATTTATCACATGCAAATATAATTTAAAAACACCAGACATTTTTTCGGAGAAATTAATCGCGAAAATTCGCTGTCAGGGGATAGCTCAACCAACAAATGTAAGTTCATACCCGGTTATTTTTCGGTAGCTTATTTTTAGGTATTTTAAGCAGAGATGGGTCCTAACAAAAAAATTACGAAATATATTGTGTAGAGAAAAGGAAACTTCATAAATTTGATCAATTATTATTTAACATATACCGAAAAATACAACGAGGTATAAGATATTCGTTTAATAATATAAGTTCCGCAATAAGTGACTTTTTATGGAATTAATTATGCATAATTATTGCTCACTTCGTCAGTTTCAATAATGAAGTTAGCTGCCTTTGTAGATCACGAAAATTCGATGTTATTGAATTACATTTCAGTGGAAGTACTGCCTGGTTTTTTAAACAAAAGTTCAATTTTGACTGTTGCTTATGGTCGAGTAATGAGCCATCATTTTATAGCAAATTTTCATTTTAATGACTGTTTTATTAATTAGATTTTTTCTGATGCGCGATTCGTAAATTTTTTTGATTTTAAAAGAGCGATTATTCTTTTATTACTGCATATTAAAAAGGGCTTGCACTTCATGGACAATTAGAACTAACAATAATGGATGAGCGAAGTATTCATATTGAGCCACAGATTACTTATTAATAATGCGTTGTGAATACTATGACAGTTTAGTTAGTTTTCAAAATCAACGTAGCTATTTTATTAAACACGTCTACTTCAGTGGGTAGATTTAAGGTGAATTTCAGATGAAATTAATAGTTATTATTTATAGCAAATTTTAATTTGTACTAATATTAACTAGTCGGGTATATCCATTCAATATTTCATGAATGTCAGTCTATTTAAGAAATATTAATTAATTTTTTTGTCGGCCAGAAGTTAGAAGTCAAGAGCTCACATTCTGGTTGAAGTGCTAGCTTATTTTTACAACTAATGTTAACTTTCAACAAATATTGATTAAGCGGGGACGTGCTTCCAATATTTGGGTCTGCTTAGTCTTAATAAAAAATCAAATTACATATTTCTTTAACACTTGCATGCGATGGGGTAATAAGTAAGTAATTTTTTTTGAACTACTGCCAGTTACTTATAATAAATTATATAACAGAGATTAGTACTAAACATATAATTTGATGTTGTTTGGTGTCGACCAGTATAGGAAGAATGCGAGAGGTGGAGAAAATTTTCGATCATCTGGTCTGATGAAAGCTTGTTAATTGACCTAAATTTAAATATTCATAAAATAAACATAGACGTTTAAATTCACTCGATTAACAAGCATCATCAGTTATATATCGTACTTCGAAAAGATATTTTTAATCTGATGATGCTTATTAATCGCATCAAGCGAAACGTCTATGTTTATTTTCTAACTTTCCAAATTCAGCTTAATATAACAACTTCTATTAGACCAGAGAGTAAAGAATTCTTTCCATCTCTCAAATTAGTGCTCAAAATTTGATGTGAATAATATCAAGCAGTCCAACCAAAAATGACTTGTAATAATACCTTGACTTGCAGGTAATTTAGAAGATACCTAATTCGATATTTCAAATAAAGAAGTTGTCTAAATATTTAAAATAACATTGTAGATCCATAAACACTGTCAAAATTGAACATTAGTCATAATTTATAGCTTCCACGCGTGTAAAAATATATAATTTCAGTTTTAAACCCAACAAAGTTGGGAGAAATATTATAAGTTTATTACTAAACTATAAGCAATTGTCAAAAGTTAACATTTGTTATAAACAATAGGTAGTAGCTCAACCTGAAAGCCAGCTGCCTGCTTCCCAGCGAACAAGAGCGAAAGCGGAAGCTCTAAGGTACAGCGTCCTGGACGCCGCGCCGCGCATATGGATTTAGTGGTACGCAGAAGGTTTCTTCGGCCTACTAACTTCCAGATCAAATAAGTGGCTTTCTCAGGTGTCAGAATGAACATCTTCACGATTTATATGCTGCTTCATAAATCTTCAAGAACTTTCAATATTTTGGGTGAGTGTCTGTAGTTATAAGTTGGGAGATATGACCGCGGAGGGGGAGGTTTTTACATAACAAGTATACGGGTTCAAGCGACCAGGATCTGATTCTTAGTCTTACTTTGACGTTTTAGTTCATAAATCAACGGCTCCTATGTAAACAGCGTAAAAGGTCATGCAACTAATAAAAACGTAATTCAACATCTGGGTCAATAAAAAAGTAACTCTCCATTAGCGTTAATATTTACATACATCAATATTTCCACCAGTAATAACGTAACCTTTTTTCAAATTTTCCGAAGTATCGAATGAAACTTTTTGTATCATTTAACGTAATCCTTTTCGATTTCGGACCAAGATAGCATTAGCGTCTTTGTAGAATGTTATAAGAAACAGTGTTGATAGACGCTCTGAAGTGAACCCAGAAGATCAACCTTTTGCATCGGGCTCGCAATGTACTGAGCCTGACGCTGGTAAGCCGAGATTTTATTAAGGTGGCTAAGAAATGAAGGTTTCATACCTTCAAGCCAGCCGATTATGAGAACTATAATATATACTTTGTAGCCTTGATACAGCCTGCTCGGCTAAAAAAAATGGCTTCATATTTAGCCCGTTTTTCCTCCTCTTTTGCCGTGTAATTACCATTGGCTGGCGTCAGGAATTCCATTACGTAAACTATCTTCGTCTTCAGATTTGGGAGGACAATATAAGGTCTTCTACTAATAAGAAATTGAGTGACGCAAAATAAGATTTCGCAGTAGATCTACCACTAATTATTCTCCACGACGGACCCGAGTTTTCATTGTGCGTATGGCCAAACGGGCATTAGATAAACGACACGGAAGTGTCGAAGATGGTCATATAAAACTTGTAGTGTTGCATTGTGTCTGTCTATGTATTCGCAGCATGCATACTTTGAGGATCCGCTGAAAACATGTTCAAGTGTTTGTGGCTACTGCAGACGTGCTCGGCAGTTGGTATCGCCTGCAGGTACATTCATTATGCGCTCGTGGTAAACTAAGGTACCTGTACTTTGGCTTGACAGGAAAAAGTAAACCCCTTAGTATTTTTTATGAATACTTCAGTGTTCAGAAAGATGTTGAACTAACCCATCGACAGTTCTTCTCTAGGTATTATGCCGTAAACTGAAGCTGTGCAATTCGCTCCTGAGTCTTACTCAAGCGTACTGAAGTGTCATTACTTCTATTCCCGCTATTGAGGGAGACCCCCTTTTTAAACTACATAGTACAGATATCAGAGATGAACATTTTAAGCCAGCAAATCGGGGAGTGCAGTATTAGCTTCAGCTAATGTTTCTCTCTTAAGAAAGACTTTTAGGTAGATTTTTGATATTCTAGTTCTGATGTTGGTATTTTCGGCTATCTGCACAAGTTTTCTTAGTGCAACAGGTTGTATATTCGCAGAAGGATGTTACTTTCGTTATTTTCGATAAAGAGCTTCATATCTCCCTTTGATTTAAAAGTATAACTGATCTTTTAAATACTGACGCGTTTTATGATCATATTCCGGTTGCATATTGATGCAACCTTCATTAAACCTATACACGTATCCTCTTCGCACTGGTGAGATCTCTTGACAACAGGTAAGGATTTTCTTCCTGAGTTGGTCCGATCATTTAAAACTTTGTTGGTGCGTTTGGCCGTGGCCATTGCCTGGGCATTGCCTCCGTTTGGTCGTATTGACACTTGTTACTGAACCAGGACCTCGATCTGAGAGATGCTATTGTGGATGGCACTACGCAATTCTGGTGACGCAAGCGCATAAGTTATTTCATCGCATAATTCCTTATGATTTTATTATAAACAATATCTCAGGCTTAAGATAGTTACAGCCCAGTATGCTGAAGGAATTCTTTGTTACAGTTTTATTTTTATTTTTAAATAGTCTGCTCGGAGGATTTCCCGGTTTAATTTATCAGTCACGGACTCATTTTTATAATGCAATTATGTAATCCGCTAAGAGCTGTATGCCTAATTAAAGATATTTAGCAAAGCCTAGTTCTTACCCCATCATTTATGGACTGGGTTGCAGACAAGTGCACAATAGGGGACTATCGGAATAAGGTGGTATCTGAACCACCAGAACTTCGGTAAAGGTACAATAGCTTAATCTTTAGAGGTACCTGTCCAGGGATCGAATCCTAGACCTCCAACGTGAAGTCTGAGCGCCTAACCATCTGAGCCACCGAGGCTCTTCTTCTTTTTTTTCCAACTTGGCCTGGGGTGAACCCGGTTTTTCATCATAGTCGTGAACTGATTCAAGCTGCCAATACCCTACTGGTTCCCAACTGTACAAGAAGATCTGTGCATCTTTCGTGCTCATCACTTGTAGCCAAAATCACAATAGAATGAATAGATGCATGATTCAGATTCATCTATATAGCCTTTACTTCATTCCTTAGCTCGCTATACTTATGGATCTTGGTTGTATAGGTTGATTGCAAATTTCGGTCCAGTGGACAAGCAATGTCGATGATGTAGACTCTTCCACCTTGTTTATCGCATCACGATGTCAGTTCGATTGTTCGGATGTAATGATCCGCCTGGATAGTATTATCCTAATATAATATGTAATCAATAATGTGTGATCAGTAATGTGTAATCAATAATGTGCTCGATGGTTTCGTTGGTATCTCCACATAATCGGCACCGATCAACCGCGTCTTGCTGTAACACGTGCTTGCGATCATTTCTCGTGCTGACAACCCTATCCCAAATTGCAGTAACGAATCCTTCTGTTTCTGGATATAGGTCACTATTTCTCAGCCAAATATTGGATGCCTTAGTATCCAATTCATGCTGATATAAGGCTTTATGGTGCTTTTCATGAATGGCTTTCAGTCTCCATTGAATTTCTAATATCTCTATGGTTTCTGCCCTGATATTGAAGACTTCCTCTAAGGAGAAATTTGAGGGGATGTAGTCAAAATCCGCTTTACAGATGTTCTTTTAAAGCGCCACATCTCGCTTGCTGTTAAAATAGTCTAGCAACCGAAAAACGTTTGACTTACACAGTTTTTTGACATCAGCAAGGCCCCTACCTACTCTATGTCGTGGTATAACTACTCTTTTAATCACCGAACTATTATGGTGCATTCCGTGGTTCGTCATTTCTACGCGGACGGTTCTGTATAACCTTTCACGGTTGGTTTTAGACCATTTGATGAATCCGAAGGAGTACGTGATGATAGAGATAGTGAGCTTGCTTGTATTCAATGTATGCCATGGGCAAGTTTATATGATGTTTAAGAGCGTGAGTCATGACAATAGCGTTCCAGGTAACTAGCTATTTACAGCATCGCGAGTTATTATAACGTGGTTTTTGTTCTTCCGCAAGGACTTTATTCTCGTTGCGATGAAAATATACCTTATCTGCAATGATAGCTGTAAGACATTTATAAATTATTGGAAGACAGGCTATCGGTTGAATTTCAGATGAATATTGAGAGTCTGGTTTTTTGAGCAACATATACGTAGTACCCTAAAACACAAAGTCTGTTGTCAGATCTGGGTGTTCCATGATATTCTGAAAAAAGCTTGTCAAAGCAGGATGCACACTCGACAGGTACTTATAGCAGAAGTAGTGCACCTTGTCTGGACCTGGAGCTTTCCAGTCACTTACTGTTCTCAAAACCGTTAAAACATCTGAAGCTGTGATGTTTGTCAGCTCCATTTCAGGGTTATTGCTAGTTCTTGTCTTCTCTACTTGGAACCAAGCAGCATCTAAATTGCTTTTGTTCGTTTTTCCCCAAGCACTCAGCCATGCCTTCCCACGAAGGGTTCGATGCCTTACTGATTACTTAGATTTACACTCAGTTCACGATAAAACCTTCTTTAATCAATTCACCCAATTTACCCCTTACTTTCCTGACATCCATGTTCAACCTGATCTTCCATGGTGGATCTCGAACCCTTCCTGCGTGAAAGAGTTTATTTTTAGACCTAGTTTTGCCGTCAAACGTTCTAACGGTTGCCATAACGGTTGCCACCTCTAACGCAGTTTGTCTTGCATTGAAATGCATAGATAAAACCATGCTGTTGAGATGTTCTATTAGTGCACGCAGATAATTTGTGATGTTCATCTTGAGTAGAGAATGCCTTTGTGTTAGTTCTAAATATCTGACCTCTTGTAAAGCATTACGAAAATTTCTTTTAAGGTGCAGTAATTTTTCTGGAATTTCGCTGT
Source organism: Belonocnema kinseyi (assembly GCF_010883055.1). Classification (NCBI taxonomy): domain Eukaryota; kingdom Metazoa; phylum Arthropoda; class Insecta; order Hymenoptera; family Cynipidae; genus Belonocnema; species Belonocnema kinseyi. The sequence continues at coordinate 136,851,379 of NC_046660.1, forward strand.
CAACGTCATCGTTATTAATAACCGGATGTGATTCTCGTGAATCCGGTACACTGAAAAAAATTATTCTTGGATTAAGTAAATTTTACTTCGTTTGAGTCAGTTGCAGGGACGAATGGGGACGATAGAATATGAGCGTGTTCCAAATAAATAAATACTTGCTACCGTATGCTTGGAACAAAAGTACATTTTGTTGAACTGAGAAAATGTATTCTTAGATGGAGTATCACATTTTATTATTCTAAAAAGTTATTGTATTACTTCATGTAGATGTGTATTCAAGTGCAGAACATAGTTTACTTCCACGAAATCATTTTTGACAGACTTCAAGAATATATATTTTTAATATAAGAATATGTAGTATCGGAACAATAAACTAGTGCTTCAACTTAGCGATATTTGTATTTGAGAAAAGGCTATTAGACAAGAAATCCGAATTCTCAGCGACAGTTTATTTTAATTAAAAACACTATTTCTTTACCAAAAAAATCGTTTTTGAAATAATTGTTATATAATCTTCATTTTTTTAATTATTTATATATGTAATTCGCGGACATGGATGCTTATGCTTTGAAAACCGCACTCGCCGAGACACTTGGATTTTTAAAACAAATTTTGGGTAAGAATTTCAAGGCTGCATCGTACGTAGTCGTATATTGAGCCTCAACTACCTTCAAACTAAAAGTTTTTGAACTTAATGTTTCTGGAAAGAAAACATCTTTCTGCTAATAATTGAAATGATAATTGAAAATTTTCGAGAGTCTTTAATATACTATTTTTTATTTAGAAAGGTTTTATAATTGAATTTTACTTATTTCAAAAAAGCCTCGATACATTTTTTCTTCCAATGTTAAATTTTTTTATAAAATTTGTAAAAGTAATAAACAATGGAAAAATCAAGCACAAAACTAATTTCATAGCATCAACGACAAAAAATAATGTTCTGCTGTACGAACGCTTTCATAAAATGCACAGTTTTTAATTTATCCAATTCTTTTATCATACGTTTTTCACTCGGTTTTTAGTATGGAATAACTTTTCTGAAATAACAATTCAAAATATGTGAAAAAATACTTGATCCCCACTTATTTCACAAAGGCCTCAATACTTATTCCTTTAAAATTTAATCCGCTTAAGAACTATCTAAAGCTGATAAAAATACAGAACTTTTGAGTTGAAACACGCTTTAATAATCTCAGTGGCAAATAAATATTTTCTGATTTTTAAAAACTTCTGTAAAGTGCACAGTTTTCGATTTATGTAATTCTTTTAAATTACATTTTAACTTAGTTTTAATTTTAAAAAAACAATTACTAAACAATCATTTGAAATATATAAAAAACATTGATCCTTAGTTTATATATTACCTATTTCAAAAAGTGCTCGATACTTTATTTTTTATTTAAATATAAAATACTTCGGAATCAGAAGAAAAAAGAATTCTGTAAAGAAACGTGGAGTACAAGAAATTGGAGGTTAAAAGTGCGGTTTTTCGGTCATAGCGTTTAAACTAAAATTGTAGACCAGGTGATTTTATATAAATGTTCCTTATTACGTTGCTGTTATTTAAACAATTAAGCGTTATATAAAGATTATTCCGAAAATATATCAGTGACTTATTTTATGAAAAATTGGCTAACGACTATGTATATATGTATAATGTATTAAGTAATTAATAAATACGATTTTAAATATTTTTGTCAATACAATTGATTTATAAGTCATTGCTCAATGATACATAAGTTTTCTGTAGTAGTACTAATATTAGCAGTGGTAGTAGTAGCAGCAGGCGAGAGTGGGGTATTTTCAGGTCAGTTACATCAGCCACCCCCTGCCCCCAATCTTAATTTTTAGGTTTTCTATAGCCCACTGAAGTGCACCCCGAATGCGCTAAAATGCGACACCGATACAAATTTTGGCGC
>NC_046660.1:136853397-136865743 GCF_010883055.1 Belonocnema kinseyi
TAAAACAATTTTTGCTAGCTAATTAACAAAGATATCATATTTTGGAGAAGGGGGGGGGGCAGTGTAACGCAGGTGTTAAACCATCAATAGTGATGTGCAATATAAATCTAAGGACATGGATTCATTCGTTATCAAATTTTCTCATATGCGCAATAAATTTTTTTTGGAAATTTTGAAAATTGCCGAAGATATGCAACTTCTTACCGATCCACTATCCAATGAAATCTCCAAATAACATCAATTGCACTATACAATTTTATGAAGAGCTTTTCGTATAAAATTTCGAATGCACTCATATGCGCCACTTTCGAAATTAACAAAGAACGATAATCAACCCCCTCATTGCAACTTTTTCCGATACACTATCCAAAGCTATCTCCAAATAACCTACATTGGAATATAAAATTGTATAATGATCTCTTCGGATAGGATTTCAAATGCGCTCATATGCGCCACTTTCAAAATTAACAAAAAACCATAATCAACCCCCTTATTACCAATTGTTGTCGATCCATCGCCCGTAGATATCTCCAAATAACCTAAATTGCACTATACAATTTTATGAGGGGATTTTCATTTAGGAGTCCAAATATTTTTATTATTTATTTGGAGATATCATTAGAACGTGGATCGTAAAAAGTGGTAATAAGGGGGTTGATGATGGTTTTCTGATAATTTTGAAAGTGGCGCATATGACCGCATTTGAAACCCTATCCGAAGTGACCTTTATAAAGTTTTATATTTCAATTCAGGTTATTTAGAGATATCACCGGTTGTTGGGTCGGTAACAAATGATAATGAGGCAGTTGGTCATGATTTTTTGTTAATCTTGAACGTGGCGCATATTATCGCATTCAATATCCTGTAAGAAGAGATCTTAATAAATTTTTATGTTACAATTTAAGTTATTTTAAGATATCATCGAATAGTAAATCGTAGCAATTGGTAATGAGGGGGTTGTTAATAAGTTATAATAAGTGATAATGAGGGGTTGGTTATGGTTTTTTGTTAATTTTGAAACAAGCGCAGATGAGCGCATTTGAAATCTTATCCTAACAGATCATTATAAATTTTCATATTGCAATTTAGGTTATTTGGAGATAGCTTTGGATAGTAGATCGTAACAGGTGGTAATGAGGGGGTTGATTATGGTTTTTTTCAATTTCGAAAGTGGAGCATATTAGCGCATTGGAAACCCCATAGGAAAGTCACTTTATCAATTCGGATTTCAAACTTTTTATTTTGTTGGTCATCACTTCGTAAAATTTTGTTACCTCCATCTCTTTGGTAATTAAAAAATTTTTTTAAAAAAATATGGCGCATGTTAGCGCATTCGAAGACGAATGAATCCATCTTATTTTGAAAAAAGTGACGTGATAATAGAACCGGGGGATCAGCTATTATATCACGGACGATCACATGGGGTGTTGGGGGGTCGACAATTAACGAAACCCCTATCACGTGACTTATGGACGGCTCCTTTCTCAAGGCGCTAGGTTATTTTGACCGATTTATGTGAAATTTGAATGTTTCATTCAACTCAACTAGATAGTATGTGAGCTAAATGCTCGGGGTATGCATGGCACGCCCTGCAGCTATCATCAGGAATGTCTTGGCTCAAAATGTGGCGACGGTATGTTAAGGTTGAAATGACACCGTCTTGGCATGAAAAAATGAAACCTTCCGTACCAGACTTCAATCCAGGCGATTTAAGGAAAGCAAACGTTAGCTCACAAGACATTGACTGATCCTTCACATTTCTGTGGAAGATACCGTGCATCCTCTTATCGAGGAGCTGTTGACGAAAGTTTTTCTCTTGTGCTTTCTTTATCCGGGATTTCAGGAGTGAATACTCGAGATAGATAAGATTTGATGCATTTTGCTTACCTCTAATACTGAAGACAAGTTCGAGTGTTTCAGCAGCCTCCTCCGCTGCTTTGTACGGAAACGCTCCTTTGCCGACTTCTTCGTAATTCCTGACCATTTTAAGAAGAGGGTCTCTTCCATTTGCAACTCATTGTGCTGTACCCAGAATAATCCTGTTGTAAAGATATTCAAGACTCAATATTACGCGAACCCCTTGACGGCGTGAGATGTACAGTCGCGGAACGGAAAACTTAAGATGCATGCTTTTCTTCATGTGCATAACCTTTCTTGTTCCGATATCAAGGGATCTGAGCTCGTTCTTCGGCAATGGAAATACTCCAAATGAATAGAGTACTACCGGGACGGCAAGCATGTTCATTGCAGATACTTTGTTCGTCGCCGACAGTTCGGAAAACCAAATATGTTGGATGAGACGTTTGTATCTGCTTCGGAGAGTATCGTTTGCAGATGTCACATCCTGAATGCGGCTCTGTCGCACGTCCAGGTATGTATAAGTTTCTCCAGCGCAAAGGTGTCGTATAGCGCTTCTATCAACGACCACAGGATCTTCAGGGATGCCATTAAGTTTTACTCGCTTCAAATAAACCTTGTTGCATTTGGCTAACCCAAATTCCATTCCAATTTCATTGGTATATCGCTCGACAATCCCTAGAGCTAGATGTAGTTGCTCTTTGTTTTTAGCATAGATCTTAAGATTGTCAATATAAAATACATGAGTGACCTTGTATTCTCGATCTGCAGGCATGCCGCACAAGTACCCGTCGGAATAGCGAAGTGCTAGAGATAGTGGCAATAATGCAAGGCAAAAGAGGAGTGGGCTCATGGCGTCGCCCTGAAAGACACCTCTCAGAAAGGTGACCTTGTTAGTTGTCACACGATTTTTTCCAGATAAGATAGTAAATCTGGTTTTCCAAAGCGGCATCAATTTCTCTATGCACCGAACTATTTGCGGGTGAACCTTTAAGATTTCCAAAAGACAGATGATAATTCTATGGGACGTCGAATCGAAAGCTTTCCGATAATCAATCCAGGCCATCGATAGTATCCGAATTCTCTCAACAATATGCTGCCTGATGGTCAGCAGCTTTGACTTGTTAAGCGTGTGATAACGGGTCCGGAGTTCGCGTGCGAACTTTCGAACCTTGGCGGTCAAATTTCTGCCAGATGTGATGTAGTCAATCACACACTGAATGCGGGACACGTACTGTCTTGCCCAGCCTACCTTTATGGCAAGTTGATGCATTCGTCTTTTGGTCTTATGATCAGCCTTTGGGTTTGTTTTACGGCTTGCATCGGCAAAAGCTCTCGCTGCATTATACACCCAATAATTGATAGCCCAGAGGTCAGATTCTCCGGAAAAATGTCCGCGAAGCTCGTCATTCATTTCAGCCAGATCTGTAGGCTTGAGAGAAACCTTGGTGTTGATGTTTCTCCGGGTCGTAAAGCATCGCTCTTCATCTATTGGATGCCTGCCTGAGGTTGGTCTTAATGTCGCCTCTCTTTCTCTGTTGCCGGCTTGTTCTAGCTGTGGTAGAGTAGGCGTTTCGCTTACATAGCCCCTTTTACGGAGTAGTTCAGCATGGTTTCGCAGACATTGCTGCGAAAAGTGTGATAGCTCCGGGTGTTTCTCGCACCACAGAGCATGCAGCCGTGCCATGTAACCCCATTCAGGGGCCACACTAGCATCTTAGGACTCTAGTAAGTCGTGATTCAGTCGCTCCGTCCAACCAAAGGTTGCAAGATCCCGCCGATCCATCGCATTGAATCCATTTTGATTGGCTCCCCCAGTTCTAGATTGGTCGGCACTGTTGGCCGAACCATTGTCGGGAGCCCTGCGCGTTCTGTTGTTTTGAACCGCACTTACTACAACTATGTTTGGTGTTGTCATTGTTGTTCCCACGAGAAGCTATGGAGAGGGGTTCGTCCATCCTTGTAGAGCCCCGCATGCAGGGATAAGGCTACGTGAAACACCCTGAGCTATCGCACTTTTCGCAGCAACGTCTGCGAAACCATGCTGAACTTCTCCGTAAAAGGGGCTATGTAATCGGAACGCCTACTCTACCACAGCTAGAACAAGCCGGCAACAAAGAAAGAGAGGCGACACTAAGACCAACCGCGGGCAGGCATCCAATAGATGGAGAGCGATGCTTTACGACCCGGAGAAACATCAACACCAAGGTTTCTCTCAAGCCTAAAGATCTGGCTGAAATGGATGACGAGCTTCGTGGACATTTTTCCGGTGAATCCGACCTCTGGGCTATCATTGTGTGATTGACTACATCACATCTGGCAGGAATTTTACCGCTAAGGTTCGAAAGTTCGCGCGCGAACTCCGGACCCGTTATCACACACTTGACAAGTCAAAGCTGCTGACCATCAGACAGCATATTGTTGAAAAAATACGGATACTATCTGACGCCAAGAGAAGTCTAGAGCGGAGGGAGAGGTGGATCAGAGTAAATCAACAGTTTCTCTCTGACCCATCTCGACTCTTCCAAGACCCTCCAGTTACTGTCGAACACCCACCTAAACCAGAGGAGGTCGAAGTATTTTGGAGAGAAGTCTACGAAGTTCAGCATAGACTGGACGAAGACTCAGAAAATATAAATAGCTTCAAGGAGTTATGTGTTGCCCTCATAACACCTGATAAAGAATGCCCACCCATCACTACCGAGGACGTGAACAAATTATTAAGAGGGATGAAGAACTATTCCACACCGGGACCAGATTGCATCAAAACCTTCTGGTGGAAGAAGTTTTCTTTGACCCATCAGCATTTGGCCCGCATTTTCACCTCATATTCGAAGTCGGAAGAGCCGATTCCAGAGTGGTTGGTGGAAGGGCGCACAATACTCCTGCCGAAAATAGGTAACTTAGCTGACCCAAAGAAGTACAGGCCAATAACTTGTCTGAACACGCTTTATAAGATATTCACAGGTATCCTAAATGATAGGATTCTTCGGGCAATTGAATCTGTGTGGCAAGAAATGTATAAACAACGAGGCTCAAAGAAAGGCGTAGCCGGATGTCGGGAGAACCCGCTCATCGATAGATGTGTCTGCAAAGATGCAGCATTTTACCAGCGTGACCTATCGATGGCCTGGATTGATTATCGGAAAGATTTCGATTCGACATCCCATAGAGTTATCATCTGTCTTTTGAAAATCTTAAAGGTTCATCCGCAAATAGTTGCGTGCATTGAGAGATTGATGCCGCTTTGGAAAACCAGATTTACTATCTCATCAGGAAAAAATCGTGTGACAACTAACAAGGTCACGTTTCAGAGAGGTGTCTTTCAGGGCGACACCATGAGCCCACTCCACTTTTGCCTTACATTATTGCCACTATCTCTAGCACTGCGCTATTCCGACGGGTACTTGTGCGGCAAACATGCAGATCGAAAGTACAAGGTCACTCATGTATTTTACATGGACGATCTTAAGATCTATGCTAAAAACAGAGAGCAACTGCATCTAGCTCTGGGGATTGTCGAACGATATACTAAGGAAATTGGAATGGAATTTGGGTTAGACAAATGAGCCAAGGTTTATTTGAAGCGAGGAAAACTTAATGGCATCCCTGAAGATCCTGAGCTCGTTTATAGAAGCGCCATACGATATCTTTGCGCTGGAGAAACTTATACATACCTGAAAGTGCCACAGAGCCGCATTCAGGATGTGACATCTATAAGGGATACTCTCCGAAGCAGATACAAACGTCTCATCCGACAGATTTGGTCTTCCGAACTGTCGGCGAGGAACAAAGTATCTGCAACGAACATGCTTGCCGTCCCGGTACTACTCTATTCATTTGGAGTAGTTCCATGGACGAAGAAAGAGCTCAGATCTCTTGATATCGGGACAAGAAAGGTTATGCACATGAACAAAAGCATGCATCTTAAGTCTTCCGTTCCGCGACTGTACATCTCACGCCGTCAAGGGGGTCGAGGAGTATTGTGTCTTGAATGTCTTCACAACAGGATTATTCTGGATACAGCAAATAGAGTTGCAAATGGAAGAGACCCTCTTCTTAAAATGGTCAGGAATCACGAAGAAGTGGGCACAGGAGCATTTCTATACAAAGCAGCGCAGGAGGCTGCTGAAACAGTCGGACTTGACTTCAGTATTAGGGGTGAGCAAAATGCATTAAATCTAATCCATCTCGAGTACACACTCCTGAAAGCCCGGATTAAGAAAGCACAAGAGAAAGACTTTCGTGAACAGCACCTCGATAAAAGGATGCACGGTATCTTCCACAGAAATGTGAAGGATCAGTCAATGGCTTGTGAGGTAACGTTTGCTTTCCTTAAATCGCCCGGATTGAAGTCTGATACAAGGGGTTTCATTTTTGCATGCCAACACGGTGTCATTTCCACCTTAACATACCGTCGCCACATTTTGAACGAAGACATTCCCGATGATAGCTGCAGGGCGTGCCATGCACACCCCGAGCATTTAGCTCACATACCATCTAGTTATCCAACACACGCGGGAACGACCTACATTCGAAGGCACAATGCGGCACTAAGAGTACTTTTTTACCATGTCAGTCACTCCTACGGCATTCACCTTAAAATCGCTCCTCTAAATGCTCCTAGGGAAATTGAGTCAATTGTCGAGAATGGGAAGTGCCGCATATACTGGAACTTTATATTCTCGACAATTGTTTCTGTTGCTTACTCGAGGCCTGACATGGTTCTTCTTGACTTCGAGAAGCGAACCATGTTCTTTATCGAATTTTCGGCACCAGCTGACAAAAACATCATAGCCAAGAAGAATGAAAAGAAAGAGAGGTATCGAGACCTTATAAGGGAGTTGCAACGATTGTACCCGGAATATTCTGTGAAACTGATCCTTCCTTATCATTGTCGCTCTTGGAAGTGCCAAGCTTTCACTTGCTAATAGCCTAAAAAGCATCCCTGCGTGTCAAAAATATGCTAGAACATTTCGGAAAAATGCGGAAGGCGGTTGCCCTTGGGTCACTCCGTGTTCTTATAGTGAAGGAGGCTTTTGCTGGATCGTCGTATTGATTCCTTTACAGGCTGTAACCAACTATCTCACGGTTGTGAGACGTAGTTGTGGCTGAAATTTTACCGCAAAACTTAATTTCAGCAAACTAAATTTTCTTACAGTTCTTAGAGTAAGTGGGCTGTTTATTGTAAAATTCTAGCTCATAGATGTACAAGTTTCATTATACCCATTTAACGTGACTTTTGCCTTATTCGGGACGAAAAAGTAGAGTTTTAGCCCCGCTTCATAGGCATCGAAAAGAGTTGAAATCACGAATGTGTCCTGAAAAAGTAGTTTATCACCAGTGTATACTACAGCTTCATCTCACATAATAAATTTAATCATTTGTTCCTGTAAAATGGGAAGCGACAAACGTTGCAGATGCGTAAAAGTTGGATTTAAATGTTCCGTAATGTGCCTGAATTGCAAAGGTACGGGATATCTTAATGAAGAAATCATAGATAAACTGCCAGAAGCAGTTGATGAACCTGATAACTGATAACAGTTTCTCGACTATGTTTTAAAAATTATGTGCAAGTGTGCACTTAATGAGACTCTTATAATCTTATAATGCGTATAACCACGGTTGTATGATTCCATCCACCTTTTGGAGAATGTGGTGGTGTTGGATCATTAAAAGGGTCAAGCAAAAACATCAATGGCCCCTGCTTGATCGCGTGACGCAGTTTCCTCTAAATGGTGTTTATTGCCGTTATTTTTCCACGCTGAGTCAACCTGTTTTTTAATCTCAATAGCTCGATCTCCTGTCTTGTGTAGATTAGACCTGATGTCCTTCACCTTAACGATAAGATCTCTTAGTGCTACTTTTTTTATATTGGAATACTTTAGAGCAAATTTCGTTCTTAAATTGTATCCTTTTCCCATTTTCGTTTTAAGCTTCGCACTTTCGTAATAGAAACAAACCGATTCCTCTTTCATTGTGGTATCCCACTTGATTCTCTTCTACGGTATTTCTGTCGAGCTGGTTGGCTGCAGGTAGCTAATTCTGGCCAAAGCATCCTCAGCAGGCACAATTGAGGTTCCACTGTTTACCGTTCGTCATAGATATTTTTGATGGCCAGCTGGTTGATGAGTGAGATCTGCGTGACCGTCACGCGGCTCACCAGCTCCACCATCCCGCATGATGTGGCGACCAGCGGCGTCTCTAGGGGCGTCTCGACTGTCCTCGGGAAGCGAAAAGCGTTTCAAGATCTTTAAGATACCCTTCATTATTATTTATGGGTTTTGATGTTGTTCTTAGTCCCTCTCCTCTTCGTTATCTGCCTGTCTGGCATGGGAAACCCTGTCAATAGCAGTCCTACCGACAACATAGCCGCCAAAGTCATAAGAGAAACGCTCACGCCCTACCGCCATACCAACGGGAGAACACGTTTGGTAGGATTATTATAATTTATTATTATTATTATTTTTATTTATTCTTATTTATTATTATTATTATTTATTGTTTTTTTTTTCAAATATTTACTTTGGTGAACCTGGCTTTACATCATAGCCATGAATTAAGTCAAGTGACTGATGGGAGTAGGATGTTATAAGTTAATTTAATACGATTCTTAAAACCTTCTGCGATGATGTTTCAGGTATATAATTACGAGCATGCTGTAGCTTGGATCTCGTCTCTTACCACTGTCATACTTAAATAGCGGCTGCGAGCGTTGTAGGTGACAACAGTCACATCTGGATGATTTCTTAGAGCTACCATTATTTATTGATATTATTTTTTTTTAACTCTTACTCGGGTGAACCGGGTTTTACATCATAGTAACGAGCTAAGTCAAGTGACTAATGATATAAAGATGTTATAAGTCAATCCAACACTATGCTTGAAACCTCCTGCGCTGATGTTGCAGGTATACAATTACGAATGGCCGCTGCCGTCTGCCACTGCACAGGTTTTTATTCGCTTGCTTCCTAATGGCCAAGACAGTTTCTTAGCATGCGGCAGGTGTTCAATAAAATCGCCTTCTGAGCTACTGCGAATGCCCTACTGACTCCTAAATATTCAAGATGCTCTGTGCATTTGCTTGAAAATCGCCCGGAGCTTAATTTTTTTTTCTTTCTTCACTATGTCAGGTCGATTGTCCTAGGTTTAGGGCAAGTTGTTGATATATAATGCCCCATACATCATTATGTCTGTGCGTATATTCTCTCTCAGCCATTACGCGACAGCCGTCAATAATGTGCTTCATGAATTCGTTTGTATCTTCACATAAACGACACCGGACAACCACGTCTTGATGTAATACATGTTTGCGTTCATTTCTGATACAAGGCCGCATCTGAGGACAAATTTAAGGGCCTGAGTCAAGATCCGCTTTAAAGGTGGTGCTGTAAAGCTCAACGTTTTGTTTGCTGTTAAAATAGTCTCGCAACTGTATAAATTGTGACTCACATAGTTTTTTGATATCTACAATGCCCCTGCTCTCTATATGTCGTGCTGGAACTACCTTTTCAATCCCTGAATTTTTGCGGTGCATTCTGTGCTTCGTCATTTCTACGCGAACAATTCTGTTTAACTTTTCAAGATCGGTGTTGGACCATTTTGTGAGCCCGAAGGAGTACGTTATGACAGGGATCGCATATGTATTGATTTCTCTCACTTTGTTTTCCGATATGAGAAAACTCTTCATGATCATTCTGAGTCTCGTAGTAAAGAAGACGTTAGGCTTGTCGTAATTATCATATGCTGAAAACTCTCGCAAGGTAGTTGACTGCAAATAGCTAACGCTAGCGAAAGCATCCTCAGCAGGCACAGTTGATGTTCCACTGCTTACTGTTTGTCGCAGATGTACTTGCTGCCCAGCTGTTTGATTAGTAAGATTTGCCTAACCATCTCGCAGATCACCATCGCCACCGTTCTACATACTGTGCCCCCAGCTGTGGCTCCAGGGGCGCCCCGAGGACCCTCGGGAAGCGACAATCGTTCCAATATCTTTAATATACTCTCCATTTTTATTTGGGGTTTGGTGTTCTTCCTACCCCTCTCATCTTCGTGATCAGCCTATTTGGCATAGGAAATTCTATCAATAGCAATGATACCGCCAAGATAGCCGTCAAAGTCATAAGAAAATTTCAAGCCCTATCGCGACATGAACGCCCCAACACCAATTATTATAGAAGTTGTAGGCTCCAGAAGCTATGATTATGGTTCCTTAAAGCAAACTATCCCGACGCAGCTGGAACGTGTACGTCATCCACTCCTGATAATTCTATCCTAGAAGGTAAGCAAGAACGGTAAATTTACGGAAGATAATTCATAAAATACTGTTCATTAGAGTGCAGTCTCTAGCCGCGGATGACCTTACGCGGCAGACAGCACAGTTGGAGGAGAAGGTTTCACCTCTGGATACTTTTTTAGAATTACCAACCTTTGTACAGTGTTAAGAGAAACAGTCAAGATTTTGTTGAGTTGGTTAAGATATAGAGTTTTCATACCATCGGCTGGTGCCGAGAATTCAATTACTTAAATTATCTTGGTCTTTAGATCTTGGTGGACAATATAAGGCTTTGTAGCACTGATACGTACTGATACATACTGATACCAATTATGAAAACGAAAAATGTTGTCACAGGCTTAAGATGGTTAATATCCAACATTTCTAAAGGCATTTTTGGTTTCAGTTGAATTTTTATAGTTTTGAAATAGTTTTTTTCACGCGGTTGTCCCAGTATATCATCAATAATGGGCGCATTTTATAACGCAATCAAATGATCTGATGAGAGCAGTGTACTCCGACATATTGGACAAAGCCTGGTTTTCACCTATTATTGACGGAGCCAACATTCTTCATGTAGAGCTCATTTATAGAGTTCCATCTTGCTTACAAAACACTAATTTCACTGCCAACGACTGAAACCAACGCCGCAACATATAAATTGTTGTTCCCCCACAAATATTTATAGGATAAGTTAATGATGATAGCCGTAAGACACTTGCAGAGGCTCGAGAGGCAGGTGATTGATCGGTAGTCACTAGGACTACCAGCATATAAGTTTTTCGGTATCACATGCCTTATGCCCTCCGGCATAAGAGACAGCAAGTGATCTTGGTTCTCCAAGATGTTTTAAAGGGGCCCATCAAGGGAATAGTGCAAGGCCTCTAGTTATTTGTGCCAGAAGCTCTGCATCCTATCGAGATTGAATTGGCTTATGAGTACCACTCATGCTCATAAAATATTTATCAATTTCTTTGGCCTTAGGTAATTCACAATAAGTGTAGGTCTTGATTTTATATCTGCAAGTCTGCGATAACAACGTTATTTTCTGTCAAAAAAGTCTTATTTTCATTCATTCTCTGGATCGCTCTCTTAAATCGCTGCAATCGAGCTAACATGGACATCAGGTATGTTCTTATTTTACTAACCTTACCTTTAAGCTGTAATTTCCATTGAGGGTCTGAAATGAGTTAAGCAGGAGCAGGGGCAGTTTCCAGCAGCTACAAGCCTAACGACTATCGACCGTGAGATAGTCGCTCTGCTACATACCTCATATGTGGCTTCAGTTCTTACATAGCGTCGCGTTTCACGGGTATATAACTCTCCTTTTCCACCGTTACTGCAGATTGTGATGATGCTTAGGAAGCGACCAGCGATTTAATATATTTAAAATCTTCTCCATGGATATTATGGGTTTTTGGTACTCCTCCTAGTCTCTTTCATCTTCGTTAACTGCCCGCCAGAGATGGGAAACCATGTCACTAGCTATGCTGCAGTTAACATAGCCGTCAAAGTCATGATAATGAATCTCAAGGATAGAGCAATAACTGCCCTTAGCACTGCTCCAATAAGATCAGTCTTTACCATAAGGGCATATACTGATTTGCAGGAGATGTTAGGAAAGTCTTCTGGTTCGAGAATACAATCCCTCAGTTTTTTTCTGAGGCACGTCAGTGCATCACATTTACAAGGTACGTAAAGTACTGTTTTCACATGAAAATCAAACCCATCTTAGCTAGTCCATCTGCTTTCTCATTACCATCAATACCTTCATGGTCGGGAGAAAATATCAGACTTGCCCAGTGTTAAACACCTACCTTAAGAAGATCTTGAAGGCAATTCCAGCCTAGCCTAGAAGTAAGCTTTTCAGAGGTAAGCTCCTGAAGTGCTGTTTACATGACAGAACAGATGTAATTGTGCTGTCCTTTATAAGCCCCCTTACAAACATTTTCCGGGCAAGCTTTAATAGTTATTATTTTAGCGCACTGATTTTTTGTAGATATTTCACCTCAAAACCACTAAGGTTGCGTGAATAGCCTTCCGCTGCTACAACCCTGCTTACAAACATTTGCAACGGTGAGGTGTCTAGAAACACCTGAAAAGCTGCTTGTGGTGTTGTTTTCATAGCACCAGTGGTCGCCATGCAGAAAACCTTTCTAAGCTTTCCACTTATTGACTACTACGTATTAGTTTAATCCTTGACAATAAGATCAC
>NC_046660.1:136865843-136916657 GCF_010883055.1 Belonocnema kinseyi
TACCTAGGTTGGAAGATTCAGGGTTTTCCCATTGCGCATCAAAATGGCCAAAAAGCCATCTTAGCTTTTTTATCATCGTATCAACGTGCAGTTTGTAGGTTAATTTAAGGCCAAATATTACTTCTAAATACTTAGCTGATTTTTAAAATTCTACTTCGCTACAGTAGAACTTAAGATTTCTAAGGACCGGAAGGTGATTTATTTTGTTAAAATTCATAAGTTCTGTCTTGTCCGGGTTATTGGACAGAGAACGATTCCTGCACCATTGCTCTACTATTTTGAGCGCTGATGACTTGCGGTCCACTAAGGTGTCCTTATACATCTCTGTTAATGAATTGTATTATTAATGTAAGAAATCATCACATAAAGAGCGTCTACGGCAAACCTGCTTTTTTTTAGAGGAAAACTGATTCCTACGGAGGTCCACTAATTTTTCTAGTGTTTTCAGTGAGAACGAACTTAAGTTGATTGGTCTAAACAATTTCACCTCATAGTTGGTATTCTCACACTGCTTGGGAATGAAGATTGACTTAACCTTCATTTATGCTACCGGGCCGTATCTCATTGTTAAGCATGCCCGAAAAATTATTCATAATGGACCGATCAAAGACTGAAATCCTTCTTGAATTAATGCAAGGAATATTTTATTCTTTTCTGCAGCTTCAAATGCATTGATTGTACAACTTTTCGTCAAACTTTTGTTGGAGTAATCTGCAGTTATGGCAATTTGGGTAGCTTGGATACTCGTTTCGACATCGATATCCTTTCATCCTCATCCTGTATATTTTGGGGGGCTTGGACCTTGAAAATCAAATTTGCGTGTATTCCTACTATCATTTTCGTAATGATCAAGTTGAAATAAATCGGCATGCGCAGATTGAAATTATTCGGGGGTTAGTACTTTTCGGAACTTTGTGCAAAATTAGAAACATTATTAATAATGAAATCTCATTCTGCACTTCATATACACATTTACTTTCTTTTCACAACAAAATTTAATTTTTGGGAAAAATGGGTGCAGATCCGAAAAAAGTTGTCAATAGTAGTACCAACTTAATCACGAAAAAAAGGGGCTAAGGGAGGTTATGCCTACTTAATGCGTATTCATATTCTTGCACTTCCCTACCGGAAGGAATGCTTAGAAACATCTTAGGCGAAAATGTCAGGCTTTGCGGTCGCATAGGTTTCCATTCAGATGCTCCATTTCGATTTTTATATAGGAACTTATATGTTTTGAAGTCGGAAGTAGTAACCTCCATACCTTCGTGGAAATGCATAAAGTTTCCTGCGTAGAAAACTATGCAGGACTCTGTGTAAGAACCTGTTTTATTTCCTATAGGTGATACCTATAGGAATCCATATAGCTAGACCTTTAAGTGATCCTATGTAGGATTATACGCAGGGCTTATATATGATCTACTATGGTTTCCTAGAAGGGTTCATGTATAGGCACCTATTTGATATTTGCAGTAGAGAATGCTACTCTTACATAAGTACAAATTGGTGACAAAGAAGGCAATAATAAGACTAACCATTTTCGAAAGAAGAATAACATTTCACTGCCTCTGAGAAAAAGGGTACTATCGAATGATGCTTCAATTTCGAATTTTTCATCAGTTTGCACTTGAACACCGAACACAAATTCAGAAAATGCGAAAATTAAATATTTATAAGCAGACGTGAATCACCTGAACTCTTAAGTCTGTAAACTTTTTGATTATGGCACCAAGACTATAAACTTTGCGACATCTTACGGCAAAAGTTTATAGGGAATTAAAAAAAATTGAATTGGAACAATAAGTTCCAACTTTAAAGTTCAATTTGATTGCTTGTAGGTACCAAAATGATTGGAGGCTATAGTTTTATTTTATAGTTGTTAATCAGAATAGAGTTTTAGTTTTCTTCTTAGAAAAACCTGAACTAAAATAAAGAGACTTCTACAAAGCATAAAACAGTGATCCATATTTTTAGCAAAGTGACATTTGCTAACACAAAATGAATGCATACTTGGTTACTTCTAAATTATGTGATAATAAATCTCTCTTTTTATTATCAGGAACGGAATCTTAAAAAGCTAGCGAGATATCGGAAATCCATAACAGAAATCCAAAGGTTAAGTTTGAAAATAAGACGATGAAATGAAATGATATTACGGGTACTTTAGGAAAAATTGTTGAAAAATTGTTCGCCAGAAATCTGCAAAGGTATTGTTGAGCTTAGCGAAAGCCAACAATCCTAATTAGAAAAGCTTCCTAAAAATAACATAAAAATTCATTCCTAAAATTTAAGAAATAATGTATAGAACAGTCCATTAATTAATAGAACAAGACATAATATAACCCTCTGGTTATGAATGGTCAAACCCTATATTTATGATAAAATACCCTGGAAAGACTACATATTTTGTTTAGCCTTTAGAAAAGCCATTAACGATACGAAAAATGACCTCTATCCAATCCCGCTCATAACAGAAATAGTGGACACTTTGAGATCAGAAAAATTTATTTCTAGAGATGATTTAAAGTTGGCTTATTTAAAAATACCTTTAGAAGAAAGTTCAAAACGAATAAAAGTATTCACAATCCATGGAAAGGCCATGTACTAATTTAAAAGGATGTCATTTGGTTTATCTAATGCTATAGCCCTTTTTCAGAGACAGATGGATAAAATTATTACTCCAGGCTTAAAGCCAAACATTTTTTTCTATTAAGATTACAATATTATAGTAACTAAAAGTTTTGGTGTCCATTTAAAATACCTGAATACTGCATAAGATAAATTAAATGATGCAAATTTAACAATGAGTCCGAACAAATGTGAATTTGGCTGCTCAGAAGCCGATTATTGAAATGGGAACTGAAACTTCTCGAGTATGACTACGATGTCATATATCGCTAAGATAAATCATATTTCGTCCCTGATGTTCTATCAAAACCAAGAAAACCAGTAAAAAATTAAGCATTTGCATTAGCTTCTAGCTTAGGAAACCCAAAAGCAGACGAGGACGATAATACAGATGACAGATACCCTATCAAAATCCGACAAAAAAAAAGGTCCCGAAGAACATGAAAAATGTCGAATCAAAGATTCGGAACTTTATTTTTACAGAACTGACCTACTCAAATCTACTCTATTACGAGAATCGAACCCTTGGAAACGATTCGTACCCAAAAAATCAGAGCTCAGGTTTTACGGGAAAATCACAACGAAAGCCAAGCAGGACATTTAGGTTCAGAGAAAACATACGCCAGAATTTTCAAACATTGCTTCTGGCCGGGGGTGTATTCAGACGTGATCAAATACGTAAAAAATTGCTAGACTAATCAAAGAGCAAAACCAAGTAACTAAAGTAAGCCAGGATTAATGGCGAAAAGGCTTATAGAAAAACCATCGACCATGCAAGCAGCCGATATTATGGGCCCGCTACCAAGTTCTAAAAAGAGAAAAAATGAATAAGTTTTAAAGCTCGCAGACCTTTTTATAAAATAGATCGAAATAATACCAATCAAAAAAGCTGATGGGACTACCATAGAGTCCGAATTTCATAAACCCGTCACTTCACGTTGGGCAGCACCGCGGATTTTCCGCGCCGATAATGGCACAGAATTTGTCAATAAAACTTTAATAGATCTAACCAAAAAATTCGGTATTGGGCCTACGGAAATCACCAAAACAGATAACAACAATTCCACCCGGGACGAATATATAGACGATTTGCATTTCGCAATGATAACTAGCAACAATTCGTCGACCCAATTTGCCCCAGCATTTTTGAATTTAGTTCGTGAATTAGAACGAATTCATTGACTCAGAACGATTATATATTGAAAATAATAGCGAAATAGAGTTTCTAAGTGTCGATAAATTGATAGATAGATTAAGAAGGTTACGAATTATAAAAGACGAAGTCTAGAAAAATTTAGATCAATCAAATAAAAGACAATCTATGTATTATAATTTAAGAAGAAGACCAATAGAATTGATAATAGGAGACAGGGTCTTAATAAGGCTAAAAAACTGTCAAACAAAGCGGACAAAAAAGCAGGTAAACTATACGACCAGTATTAAGGTCCCTTTATTATCAAAAAGAAAATTCTCTTCACGATTTACAAATTTAAAAAAACCTTACCAGAAAAAGTACAGGTGAATGTAACGTAAATGATTTTAAATTAGAAAACGCTAGTACAGATATTTGAGAATAGAAGCATTAAACACTAATGAACTTGCGTTAGGATATTTCGACTCAAAATATGGTAAAATGGCAAGGGATCAATAGCATTAAAGTAAACATAAACGGAAAAACAGCAGACAGGCAAACTTCTGTTTAAATGTTTTTTTCAAGACTATATCAGACTTGGACAACGACATTATGGAAATTTCATTTATTAAACCAAACCCCCGCAGAAGTGGGTGCAGCAGAACGGTTACCGTAAAATAGAACTAGGCATATCCCTGCACAAAAGTGTGCTGATCCTGATTCTCAGCGTTCTAACCCCACTTCCTCCCTCGGTAGGCAATCCCGTTAAAGTAATGAATTATAGTTAAAGTTAAAGTTCCTGAAAGCTCTGTAGGCTTTAAGGTACAACATCTCACTGTGACACTCACGCTCCGCGTTAGATTTTCGACAGACATTTTGAAATGTATATTTATTTTCTGAATTACCTCACAATAAAAAGCTACAATCCTTTCTTTAGACATTTTACTCTAACGCGCATTGTTATGCAAAAAATAGGTTTTTATTTTCAAAACAGTTTTGGTGGATAGAACAAAAGCTCTACAAGTCTTCTTTGAGTGTTTTTAAGTGTCCCGCGTCTTTTGGCGAAAATTAAAATTTTCAATGTTTGCCTACCAATTTCGATAAATAAAATGAAAACGACCAGTTCTGATAACAAATGGTTTACTAAATTTTGTGGAAATCTTTCAACGCTGCAATTCTTCCAAAAATTCCCCATACTTCGCGTCGTTTGAATCACAATTTGAAGTTTCGGTTTTTTGCGTAGTATTTTTATAAAATAAAATCAAAATGACATGTCCTATCAAAAAATAGTTGAAAAACTTTTTCTATGACCTTTTAGAAGCTTTAATTGTTCCTTAAGCTGTTTCAATATTATTTTTTATAAACAAAACCGATACAACAAGCCTTCGTGAAAAATGATATGGGAAATTTTATAAAATGTTGAAAAAGCTATAATTCCTATTTAAGACTTTTTCTTATATTTGTCATCGTTTGGCAGAAAATTTGATTTTTGGATTTTTTCATTGTATTTTCTATATATAAAACTAAAATTTAAAATATTATCAAAAAATGTCGAAGGGAAAATTATAGGTCTTCTAAAAAGCTACAACTCATCCCATCAACTTTTTTACTCATCTGTCGTCGTTTGGCTTAAAATAAGAATGTCTTACTTATTCATTTTTAAAGCATAAAACCAAAGACAGGCCGTATATAAAATAGTTAAGTTAAAAATGGTATGTATTTAAAGAAACTTACATTTTTTTCCTACACTGTTTTCACGAATCTGTCGTCCTTTGGCTCGATTCGATCCGTTCAATTATTCGAAACCTATTGTGTTTACAGACGGACCGACAGGCGTATAGACAGAGGCCATCGCCAAAACTAATAATACTTTATCAATCATAAGTGATTAGAATGTAAAAAGAAATGGCACTTACCGTATACATAAAAATAGATAACGTTGATATTCATGTAGCTAACCGGTTAATTTAGTACTAACAGACCTAACATTTAAGAAATGATTACTATTTTAAAAAGAAGAACAGTTGAATAAAATATGGAGAGAAGTATTATTTATTCTATTTCAACCACTTCGACATTGCACCCAAACGAAGTAAAGTTTTTACCACCAAACTGCACTTTGCTGTTATTTCAAAAGGATTCCACTTTAGGCGCATGATTCTATCCTCGTCGTCTTCCTGTGAAAGCTCAGGTGTTTTTTCCGTAAGCTAACACAACATTGGTCACGCTGTCCGCCTAGTCCTGGACATAAACAAATACTGCTACCCTATAAGTGGATTTGGAAACATTTAGCAGCTTCTCTCCAGCGAGGCATTTCTTAAAATAAAACTTACACTTTTCTGGCATCTCTCAACAGTAAAGGAATTTGACCAATACCAATAAATCCTTAAAACTTTTCATTTTCAGGCGTAAATCGACAAAATTCCGCCAAAATGACGGTTTGGAGAAACAGCACAGTTTATTATTTTTCCGAAAGGTGGGGATATTTTATCAAAATTAATTCAATCCACAACTCACGTGAAAAGGACAGGAAATAAAGTTAGGTGGGTGGAAGAAAGGAGTAAGAGTTACTGGATGGATAAAACCCTATCGACGCAAAATGACTAGGACCGGGCCGCGGAGAGCCGTTCCGCGTTCTGCTGTTTTATATTATCAGCCCGTCAAACAGTGGGATGAAATAAAAAAATGAGGTTCAAAATAAATTGTAGCTGGAAAAGCTTAATGGATTTTGGATTTTTTTTAGAAAAATTCAGCATTCAATTTTGAAGAGATTTATGTGTCCTGATTTTTATATTTTTTGTTTTTGTTTAAACTTTTATGTTATTGGAAAAAGTGAAGAAAAGTTTATTTTTTCGTTTTTTTTGTTTATCTTCGTGAAATTTTTTCTCATGATCAGAATTGTCAAAATTTATGCAAATACCTAATGTGTACATTAAAAGCCAGAAATAAATCGTTTTTCCTCTGAACTTCCTTCAAATTATATCACCGGTGATGCGTAATTATGGCAAATTATCATACGATGCTTTTTATCAATTTATAAACAAATTGCAAACAAAATGCCCAGAGTGTACATTTATAGGCAAAAAGAAATCGCCTTTTCTCATACTTTTCCTCTAGTTATGTCGCCAGTGATGTTTAGTGATAAAACTCTATCATAAGATATTTTTTATTAATTTGTTTAAAAAGTTATATCAACAAATGCCCAGTGTGAACATTCAAAGAAAGAAAAAATCGTTTTTTCTCTTAATTTTCCTCAAACGATGTCTCTAGTGCTGTTAATTGATGGAAAATTATCATCTGATATTTTTTATTGATATCAATGACAAGTTATATAAACAAATGACCCGTGTGGGAATTTACAGGCAGAAAGTAATTGTTTCCCCTAATTTTCCTTAAAAGATGTCGCCAGTGATATAATTGTTTGGTAATTGCTGTTTCTTAGATATGCCAAATAAGCGTCAGAGAAGTTTTAAAGATCTGTGAGTATGTGTTCGTTGCTTATCAGCTGCATTTTTTGGTAGAAAACTCACGAAATCGTTTTAAATCCTTAATCCGTGCCTCTCAGGCTTCTTCTGATAACAAAACAATAGGAATTAGAAACCATTCGATGATATTTTTACTGTGCAAGAGAATCTTATGTACAGATAATGGCATATCCTGGTAATAAGCGTTGAATTCAGAAAAAAAATAAATTTGTATCCCTATGAATACACGATTTTCCCTCCGTCTAAAGTCCCCCAACAGGAACAGAAAAAATGCAAATCCTATTTTTCTCAATCGAGTTAATAAAAATTTAACGGCAACATTTAAACTATTTTTTCATTAGTAAATCCTTTTAGAATTGATAAATTACAAAAAAAAAAACATTCAAATTTATATTTATTTATATTTTTATTATTGATTTAAACGTGTTAAAAATGAATTTGAGAAATCTATTTAAATATGCAAATTAAAATTATTTTTACTCTAGAGAGGCACACTTGAATTGATTGGAATTAAAATTTTAAAACTTATATTTCACACGACGGAATTGAAAAAATTTATTACACATATATTGGGAACTGATTAGAAGGAATTAAATATTGTCAAAATATGAATGCTTTTCCGGAATACAAGACATCTCTGTCAGATCTGCCTGTCGGTACAATTATAAGGAATTAAATATATTGAACACATGTCCTCTTCTGGGGAATAGGGATCGGTCGCAATCTAAATATAAATTAATTAGTTTCTGAGATATCCTATTCTTATAATGACATTTTAGAAAGATGGAAAAATCGCGCATTCAAAAGAATAGAATAATCTTCACTTTTAGGATGAAATCGGAAAATATTAATTTTTCTCTATTTAACGCTTCTTATCGGGATAAAACCAATTTTAGAGCTCGAAATAGAGTTCTGCAAATTGGATAGCGTATGATTTATATTTTTCAACATTGATTTTGCGATCACAAGGAAGAACCGCAAAATAATACTTAGTATTTGGATTAAACAAGCATCAACGCCTGTAATCTTAGATGTTAGTTCAGGATCACAGAAAAACCGTCGAGCTATATTTCCATCGGTGAAAGTTCCTCTAACATGCTTAGGTAGTGTATTATCAAACCCAGTTCTCTCCGGAAACCTCACTGTTCACTCTTCTTTGCACCATTCATAACTAACCGATGAGCTATATGGGGCAAAATTCGCCAAGTGCACCCGCCTAAAAACTTTTTGTCTTCGATTTTCTTGAAATCCGAAAAATTATTGTCCTACAGAACCTCTTTTAATTGCCCTAAAAGAACGTCTCTAGTAGTACGGGTTGGCATTATACTGGGACTCGAATTTTCAACCTTTTCCAAATTAACTTTTTTGAGAGATTTTAGAAACGTTTTTCCATCAGATTTACGCCGAAGGCAATGATTTTAGACATTTAAAAATATTTTAGCTTTATTCTTTAATTTTAAACATATTTTTCTTTTAAAATGAGTCATGATTGAAAGTGGGACGAAAGGAATTGGTGGAGTTATATAAAATTTCTTGCGCGCGGTTTCTGTGTCGCAGTGCAGCTAGGCGGGGCAATCACGACGTGTAAGTTCCCAGTGGACGGCCATTGGGAACTTACTTAATTCTACTTTCTATCATTTGTTCGTAAAACTGTTATTTTTGGTTTGTACGAAATTAAAAATTTTAATTAATTTACAATTCGGGGTGATTTTTTAGTGTAAGTCCCCTCGCCTCTCACATCCAAAATTGAGTCAAATAATTTTCTTATTACACTATATGTGCACTTCTCTTCCTTCTTTGCCTCACAGTTCTTTTCGGGAAAACATTACATTCTAATGATGATAAATATTTTCTCAACATGAGAGTTAATTGAGCACAGGGAACGAAAGAGTGATATTTTTGTGTGCCAGGCACTGTGTTTGCTAATGCGAATCTACTCTTAAGTTATTGAGCTGTGATGGCGTGATTTTATTTGGGACTAAAGAATACTAAACGTTCAACTATATTTTGGTTTGCCCATTGATACAAGACATCAGCAGTCAATATTGGATTATAAGGGCCTTTTCCGTGTACATAGCAATTGTGTCGTGACTCAAGCGGTCTGATAGCATAGCAAGAATGCGGTGCTTTAGAATGTTGTGCTCCTTATAATAAATTACCACTGTAAAGATGATAGCTTGATCATTGTTCAAATTAAATGACTGAGCTGCATTTTGGACTACAAAGGCATAGTTTTCAGCGAAATCACAAAGGATAAGAAATTCTCCTTTTTTAGTGTGTCCCTAAGGTTTTAAAAAATATGACTGTTGTTTGGCTGTAGAAGAGTTAGATTCAAGCTTAACGAGCTTTCGCAAAGCTGTTCAGCAAAATCGCCTGCGTCTTTTGTTTCGTGCGTAACGTACTTCCGTCGGTTTCTTGCCAAGTATGGAATTCTAGTTTGTCAAAACACTGATCTGCGAGAACTGATGTTATAAAGTCCTTAAGTGCGCTTGCACCAGGACACGCTGTGCATTCATTCAAGTAGCATTCTGAAGTCGAAACGCTACACATAATCCTGTTTATAGCATCACGAAAAGTCTTAATGGGGGAAACATTTGTAGCAGGTTGGTTCTTTTGAATCTACAGCATCTAGGATTAGATTGATGTTCTCATGATGGACACAAACACGAACAGTATGCGTGCTACTGGCTCCAGCGTGTATGCAGTTCCGGGCTCTAAGCTGAGAGAATTTTGATATGCAAGTTTTAAATGTAGAATGCAGAGCGCTAAAATCTGCATATGATTTAGAAAGATTGCACAGAACTAACTTTTTTTAATGTGCTCACGGGAGCCATAATCTTTTCCACAGAAACGAAATCTTTCATGCCTAGCATCATACAACTATTCTCATCATTAAGGTAAAATTTGTTGACCAAATTTTTAGTCTCGGAATCTCAAGTTTTACCTTTTTTAATATTAGGAAGAGTTGAAATACTATTCTCAGCTACTAATTTCTTAGCCTTTCTATCTTGGCGTTTAGAGGCACCAAATTCTTTAGCCAATCTTCTGCGGTCCCATGATTTCAGAGCAAGAGTTAATAATTACACTTTTTCTGAATTGCTTGCAGATTTTTGAAATATTTCTTTTATTTGTTTAAGGACCTCCATTTCAGCGTAATGATTTTCATCAGAACAATCAGGTTTAGAGCTTTCAATCTTGGATGTCGAAGGATCGGCAAAGATATCGACATCTTCCATTAAAATATCATTCTTGAGAATACTAGGCAGTCTGATAAGTCCCTGAAAAATGAAACACGGAGACGTTTTTTTGGCCAAAGTCGGTTTTATTTTTTAACATACTCTCCTTTTAGTTCGATACAGCGAGTCCAACGATTTTCTAACATTTTGATACCGTCCGAAAAGTACTCGATCGGAAGGTCTCCAAAATACGTCTCAGTTTAAGCTTTAAGCTCCTCATTTGAGTAAAAACGCTTACCGGTGAGCCATCTCTTCAGGTTAGGGAACAAGTAATAGTCGCCGGGGGCCAGGTCTGGTGAATGCGGTGGCTGAGGAACCAATCCGAAGCCGATTTCATGCAATTTTGCTTGTGCAACTAAGCATGAATGAACAGGCGCATTGTCGTGATGATAAAGCGGTTTTTTCTTCTTCAAATGCGGTCATTTTTCGGCGATTTCGATTTTCAATCGGTCCAATAATGATGAATAGTATGCTCTGGTTATGGCTTTACCTTTTTCAAGATAGTCCACGAACATTATGCCATGTGCATACCAAAATACGGAGGCCATAACCTTTCCGACCCATTGTTGCGTTTTTGGACGCTTCGGAGCACTTTGGCCCGGTGGAACCCACTGTTTTGCCTGTTGAATTGACTCTGGAGTGTAGTGGTGGATCCAGGTTTCATCCATGGTTATGAATCGGCGCAAAAACTCGGTCAGCTTACGCGAAAATAATGCCAAATTCTGCTGGGAAGTTGTCCCACGAATTCGTTTTTGGTCGACTATGAGCAAACGCGGCACTCATCGCGCGCAGAGCTTCTTCATGCCCAAAACTGAATGCACAATATTGCCCACACGTTCCAATGATATGCCTACAGCATTAGCTACCTCTCTTAATTTCACTTTGGGATCATTCAACATCATATCATGGATTTTTTCGACATTTTCTGCTGTAGTGACCTCTTTTGAGCGCCCAGATCGTTCAGCATCAACTGTGCTCGTACGGCCAGAACGAAACTAGGTAAACCACTTATGAATCATTCCTATCGACGGTTCAGAGTCCGGGTAATACTTATCCAGCTTGGCCTTGGTCTCGGATATCGTTTTCTTGCGAAGATAGTAGTGTTTGATCAAAACTCGAAACTCAGATTTTTCCATATTAAAAACAAACTCGGAGGTTAGTCGCTTCTCACTGCTGTAACTTGTAAATGCGTAAACATAAATGGCTGAAGTTTTGACGGGCGTCATTTGAAGGATCAAGCTCGACGAAAATGGTTCACATTAGTGAATACTAATGCCATCTCTTAGAATTTTCAGGTCATTGAAAATTATAGCATTTTAAATTTGGATCAGTATAAAAATACAAAGGGGATAGCAATGCAAATTGAGAAATTTTTTTCTGCAACTTCCACACAGTTTCGCATCGATGATTATACTGGGTTACTTTTTTGAAGAGTTGCAGAAATTGTCCTTAAACTGCACGGATCACGCTTGTGATTTTTCTTATAAAACGGATTGCTACAACGACGACCCAAGCTGGTTGTTGAGGCACTGAATAACAATGCGAGTCCAACCACCAAAGCTGGGGAGGTATTCGAAATATAGTATTCAAATAATATTATTTCTATTTCGTATAATGAGAAAAGTCAGTGCAAATAAATATTAACAGTATATACGGAAAGTACAAATCTACAGTAATATAACTTCGAAATAAGCCTAAACTAGATCGAATGAAAGCAATTTCTGATCGAAAAATAACTGGCAATTATATTGCCTACTTGTTAATAATAATTTATTTGATTTTATAGTCTGTCTTTAGAGTGACCTTTAGGTTTCACTGTTGACAGAATGGTTTTCACTCAATGCTTATTCTTCTTGAAGTTTTCCCTCTGTTTTGACTTTCAGGCCGTACACTTTCGTTAGAGTCGGTACTTAGGTAGTAGCGTAATGTCTCTTTGTTGATTAGACTCGATATCTTTTTCCTGAGAGTTCAGTGTAACCCATGGTTCTGGTATGTGCAGTCATTCCGATTCTTAAACCAGTTTAAATCAATTGTGCTATTCGAGACCATTTAATATTTTTGTATTTAATTTGAGGTCAGCATTTATTTTCACCATCCAGGTATTTTAGTTCATTCTTTAAATCTGTGTTTCCTTCAGCGTCGGGATTGATCTTTTGGCGAACGATCGTGGTCGTACCTTCCGGAGGTTCAATCTGCTCTAATGTTTCAAAACAACCAAAACCTTTTTTTGCTAGAAGGTGCTATATGTAATCGACTTCAACCGGGCCGGTAGTGGCTCCTTTCCAGCCCTATGCTAGTTAACGAGTAATTAAGTACCATTTTTTGTTCTTCAAGCCGAATGGTGAGTGAGCGAGGAGCATGATCTCAGACATGACGACCATGCTGCTGATCGGTTGTTCGCAACATTGCGAACGCCTCGAGACAGGCTCTCAGGCATGACAAATTTACTTGCTGTGGTTGTTCTCAAAACTGCAAACGTCCAGAGACAGGCTCTCAGGTATGACAACCATACTGCTAATGGATTGCTTGCAACATTGTTAACGCTTCGAGACAGGCTCTCAGGCAGGACAAACGGACTTACTGACTCTGTGATTGTTCTGAATATTGCAAACGTCTCGAGACAGGCTCTCAGGCGTGACAAACATGCTCCTCAAGGATTGTTTTCAACATTACGATCGCCTCGAGCAGGCCCTCAGGCATGAGAAATTTTTTGACTGTCCTTATTCTCAACATTTTAAACTTCCCGAGACAGGCTCTCATGTATGAAAGCTATACTGGTAATGGGTTGTTTCCAACATTGTGAACGCCTCGAGAAAAGCTCTCCTGCATGACCGTGTGATTGTTTATACCATTGCAAACGCTTCGAGACTTGCTCTCAAGCATGACAAACATATTGATGGTGTATTGTTTGCAACATTGCCAGCGCTGCGAGACTTTTGCAACGTTGAAAAAGCCTCGAGATCGGCTCTCAGGCGGGATAGATTTATTAATTGTGGATTGTTTTCAACATTGCAAGCGGCGTGAGACAGGCTCTCATGCATGACTGACTTATTTAAAAATGACAGACTATATGTTTTTCTCTTTTCATTTAATTTTGCTTAAACGTTGATTAGAGTCTAATAAGCTGACTTTGAATTTCTCTTTTCCCTACGGAAGGAGATAGATTTGCAAAAGCAGGTATTAAAAAACTTTATATTTAACCTTAATATATAGATATTAGGGCATTATGTACGACACCTTCTATTCAGTGCACAATACATTAAGGGGCTATTTTTTAATAATGAAAATATAAAGTGTGTGATATGGATTATTCAAATCTGAAATACTTGAGAAAACGAATCTTATCGGAGCGGTGTCGCTGACGGGTGGCGAGAAAACAAAGGATTATAGCCCCGCATTGTCCACATCTTGAACAATCATTGTGTGTATTGTGGGTTTTCGAATATATATTACGTTAAAAATGTTGATTAAAAATGGATTAAGTGCTTTTGGAATTGAATATCATAATTTTCTCAAGAAAATGAGAAGTTTTCACAACAAGCATCATTTATGTTAGCATAAAGCAGAGTTAAGCAAGTCTACACATAAATTAAATGTTTGATTTGCAGGTAATTTTTGCATAATTAACAAATATTTTTGAATATCTGAGATTCTGCCCTTCGATATCTTGGATATTGCCAGGTGAAATCTTACTTTTGGTATATATGGATGCTCCACTTAAGCAGGGTGGGCGGGGGTTATTGCTGACGCCCTTCTGGTGAACGACGCCGTGCAATCAGAATGTTCTAATTAAAATTTCGGATATATAAAATAGATATTTCTAAATGAATGAATATTCTATTATACATTAATTTGTATTTCAATATTCATTCGGTAAAAAATTGCTGGATTTATATTCATTAAATAACACTTTTGTAACCATATACAGAAGCGCATGTTGACACTACAGAAATTAGTCATGTCGTTCATTTGAAAGTCTTCTAAAAGTTAGAAGAAAAGGTATTTCTTATTTTATGGTACTTTCAATGATTGGATGATTGTGTTTTGAAATATAATTGACTAAATATTAGTCTTAAATTTGAGTAGATTCAATATCTTTGAAATATTTTTAACGTACCTTCGAAACTGGTGGACGACACATGTACTTCTCAGTGACCGACACAAAAAAGAAGGAGGTTTTTAGAGAATTATACGCATTTTTTATTGACACAGGCGAAGATATTCCTTCCCGTAAAAAACTTTGCCTCTTCTTTTACAAACACCCGTAACAATACAAAATGATGTTCCTTATTATCTAAAGCAACTAAATTGCATAATATTTCTTACGAATAACTTTCGTATTTTTTTTTAAGTACAAAATCAATACCGTGGTCGTTCACTGAAGATAGGGTACCGTTCGTTGGGAATATGGTGTCTTACACTGAGTTTGAAATAAATTAATTTAAAATAAATATAGCGATAGTTGGAAAAAGAACAATCGTATTAATGAGTACTGTCTGAAAATGAAAAAAATCCGTCCTTTCAGATGAATTCATCTTCGTAGAGATAAAAATTAATATTCTCTTATTTCTAAGGGATTTTTCTTAAGGTGTGGGTGTTGCCCCCCTTTTACCCTATTCAAATTTCTGGCCCATAGTTAAATCGTTAAAATGTTGCCCAGTAATATCTAGATAACCTTATTTAGTGGTAAAAAACTTATGGAGCTTAGCGGCCAGAAATATAATTTATTTTAAGTGCAGCTCATTGACTCGTACCAGTCACTCTTCAAGACTCTACAAGGAGCGATACAGAGGTTAAATCGTGAATAATTGTTTAAAATAGCGAAATGTCAAATAACATACCCTGTTTGGATCGACGTCAAAAGATTGCGAATGAAAAATTCACAATACTCTCTACAAAATTTGGTCTGCTTTATAACCAAATATTAGAAAACTTAAATAAAATAGGCATTCTAGGCATAGATCTAAACACTTCAATGTTCAAACCTTTCCTCAAATTTTTAAAATGTATTTTGAATCTTTTGACTTCGGTTCAAACAGGGTATGTTATTTGTCATTTCGCTATTTTAAACAATTATTCACGATCTAACCTCTGTATCGCTCCTTGTAGAGTCTTAGAGAGGAACTGGTACCAGTCCGGAACGTTAACAAATTAGTTGGACTTAAAATAAAATGTATTTCTGACCGCTAAGCCGCATAAGTTTTTTACCATATATACAACATCGGTCGCCTAAGGTTATCAATATTTAATCTTATTTAGTATCAGTTTTTCTCCGTGCGGGTCTCCGCGTATCTGGGGATCCATTTTGTTAATAACATTGGTTGCAGGTTTGCAAACATTACGAAGTTTATGAAGTTTCATAGGAACACCTCATTTTTAAACTCATGGACTTTTTGAACTTCGATCACACATATGAAGAACAATTCACTCACATTTCTGAAAATCCAGTGTTCCTGTAACAGCGAATTCCAGCACGGCATACTGAAAAATGTTCTTTCTGCCAATGAGAGAATCATGCGGCAGGTCCACCGCCTCATGATAGAATGCCTAGACGGGCTCTATAGTTTCTTCTCGGTTTCTAATTACATCTGTCAATCCATCTTGTGCTACTTATAACCCAAAACCACAATATCGGTCTGATTCAAGAGGATTCGTTGTCTCCTATGTTCTAAGTAGCATCATGGTACATGTCACGATAAGATTACTTGTAATCAGATCGAACCAGATCCCTTCTCGATCCTGGCTCTGAGACCAGTTCTTTATCCTAAAAATTAGTTCCCCCTTTGATTGATCACAACAGGCCATCAATGTTTCCATCAACACGGTTAAAACTAAACTAATTCAGATTGCTGGTAGCCGCATGAGCCCTTCATCTGAATTCTCGCCCATCATTTTAGCTTGTCGAGGTGACTACTTTCTGACTTGAATTGCTCATGGGCGCTAAAGTTTACAAGTCACTTCTTCTGGATGCAACTCGCGAAGCATTACGAAAGCCTCCCGTCGCCTTTTTGGTCCGTTTCTGGATATGTTTGATTGATCTAATCGGATTGACAATTCCTTGACTGAAACCTTTCGCTGTTGTGCTTGTGGTTTGATTGTTTCATGGTGTACTCAAGGAATGAAAACTCTCTCTTGCAATCACCTACGCTTGGTTGGACTCACAAAGCATTCTCGTTTGGATTCAAGCGGTTGACTCTTCCCGCTGACCGATTATGTAGCCAGTCGGATTTCGGAGGCCCAGCGGGCTCTCCAACGCCTTTTGACGCCACGTTCCTACAAACTATAATCGAGCTGATCATGCCACTCGAGAAATGGATCCTCTAGCTTGAACTTAGTAGAGTCAGTAATAGAATGTTCCCGAATAGCTTTCGCAAAGTGAAACTTAATGAACAGCGTTCTTCATTTTCATGATGAAGCTTCACCTACTGACCCCCCCCAAACAAATCAAAATGAATTTGAGCACCTATCCATTTAGATTCGTCACGCACACTGCAACCTTACTACGATCAGAAATTTCTGTTCATCAACTCTATTAACAAGAGTGATTGCTCATTGTTTGTGCTTTAAACTTCTTTCTTAGTCGGCTGTGGACCGTTTTGAAATAGCGAAGCAGCGCCTTACTCCCGAGGAAATACAAAGCACGTTTGTTACTTTGTTTTTTCTTTGCTATGAACGAATTCGCGGAATTTGTTTCTAAGGCGAACGAGACGCGGAGGGGGGGGGGTGTTAATAATGTATTTGATGTTATTGTCTGTCTTTTGAGTGACCTTTGGGTTTCACTGTTGATAGAATGATTATCACCCAATGCTTATTCTTCTTGAAATTTGCCCTCTATTTTGAATTTCAGGCCGTACACTTTCGTTGCAGTCGGTACTCAGGTTGTAGCGTAATGTCTCTTTGTTGACCAGACTCGCACCCTTTTCTGGGAGTTCAGTGTCAACAGGGTTCTGGCGTGTGTAGTAATTCCGATTCCTAAACCAGTTTTAAATCAATTGTGCTACTCGAGACCATTTAATATTTTAGTATTTAATTTAAAGTCAGTTTTTATTTTGACCATTTAGGTATTTTAGTTCCATTCTTTATGTTATTTTTTCTTTACTTTCGGTTTTGGTTAAGTGACTTTACCGACTCGGTCGTCTTCTGGTGTTGTGGGGAGTGACAATTGGGATGACGTATTACTGCTGTTTGCGTCGAGATCGATCTTTCAGTGAACGATCGTGGTCGTTGTTTCCGAAAGTAACATCTTCTCTAAAGTTTAAAAAAGAAAAAAAACCCTTTTTTGGTATAAGGTACTATATGTGATCGACTTCAACCGTGCCGGTAGTGATTCCTTCCCTGTCCGATGCCAGTCCACAAGTAATTAAGTAACACTGGCAATGAATTTTATTTTGAGAAAGGTATCCAAGACATCCATCTAGTGGTCAAATATGTGTACTAATTTTTAGCGTGTTTTTCAAATTCTCTCTAAAGTCTTAAACATTAAGTATTAACATAAAAGATTTGTAATTGCCGAAACCTAGTTGCAATCATGAAACACGCAGAAAAATATTGACAAATTATATTATATTATTATTATATTATATTATTGAAGAAGAACTATTTCGCTGGCCCTACCACCCACGCCAATTTAACTTTTTTTTGACAATATATTTAGAGCAGGATTTTTTCAAATTTGTGCATCACCAGAAGTACCTGAATCCTCAGAAGAACACTGGCGGGGCCAGCAAAACGTTTCGCTGGCCCCGACATTATTCAAAATCAACTTTATATGGCCACATTATTTTCGTCCTAATTTGTTCAAATTTGTACAACCAACTTTAATCCTTATAAACTATCCCCTGTACGGAAAACATAATGTCGGAGCCAGCGAAACGTTTCGCTGGCCCCGATATTATGCAAATTGAATTTTATGTGGGTGCATTATCTTCTTCTTATTTTGTTGAAATTTGTACAACTAACTTAAACTCCTGAAACCGACTGTCTGTTAAGCAAACGCCATGGCAGGGCCAAAGAAACATTTCGCTGGCCCCGACATTATCCAGAATCAATTTTATATGGTTGTATTATTTTCTTCTTATTTTGTTCAAATGTTTGCAGCTAACTGTAACCTCTAAAAACCACCCCCTGCTAGGCAAACACCATGGAGTCGCAAGCGAAACATTTCGCTGGCTCAGAGATTATCCAGAATCCACTTTATATGGGTGCATTATTTTCGTCTTAATTTATCCACATTTGTGCTGCCAACTTCAAACCCTAAAAACGAACCCTTAAGGGAAATGATAATTGACAAAATAATAATTATATGAGCAAACAAATAATGTACACATTTTTAATTCTTTTGATAAAACCTAGTCCTTTATTGTAGTACAATTGCAGAGTTATCGGGTAAATGTTTTAATAAAAATAAGCATAGGATATTGAATATCTGAATCGCTCAATACTAAAAACTGTGTAAATTAAAATCCCTATTTTGTCAAACTGCTACGAGGGTTAAGCGTACGCCTCGCCGCGGCAAATTCCTGCCTGCGTAGCCCTCGTTATTAGTGTCCCAATTGAGAAGTCGCAAGTTGGCGCAAAAATCTTTGATTGAAATGAATGCATCAGATCTTTCACCACAACGTAGCATTTCCACTTTTTGTACGCAAGGTTAAGTTTTCTCAATCGAAAGCTGATTAAATGAGGAATAATTTTACGCGTTAAATATATAATTTAAAAAAATTTATGAATATGAAATTCTTAATACATGAATCACTTGAGTAAAATAATACCCTATAATTCAATATAATCTTTTTAAAAATGTTTCTTGTTTGTCACGATACAACACCTCCTAAAGTTAAGGTGTATATGAGACGTTGGGAGCGAGTTCTTAAATTGTTCAACTTCAAACACTTTTTAATTGATTCACATCAATTCTGCATAAAAACAAATTAATTTTTTTTAGTTTTGATCAACTTTTCGTACCATCTGAGCTACTATGTGGGTGTATTATTGTCGTCTTACTTAGTTAAAATTAGTGCAATTAACTATAACCCCTAAGAACTACCCCCTGTGCGAACAACGCCATGGTGGGCCCAGCGAAACTTTTCGCACACCCGACATAATCCAAAATAAACTATATATGGGTGTATTATTTACGTCCTAATTTGTTCAAATTTGTGCAGCCAGGTTCAAGCCCTAAAAACCACCCCCTGTTAGGAAAACACCCTGGCGCGACCAGCGAAACCTAAAGCTGGTACCGATACTATCCAAAATCAACTTTATATGGGTGTACTATTTTCGTCTCGATTCGTTCAAATTTGTGCAACTTACTTCAACCCCTTAAAACAACCCTCTATGTGAAAAGAACATGACGGAGCCAGTTTAACATTGCGCTGGTCCCGAAATTGTCCAAAATAAAGTTTGTATGAGTGCATTATGTTCCGCTTAATTGGTTCAAATTTGTGAAGCCAACTTCAACCCCTAAAAAATAACCCCTTTGCGTGAAATGGCGTAGCGGGACCAGCGAAACGTTTCGCTGACCCCGGCTTTATCTAAAATCATCTTTATATGAATGCATTATTTTCTTCTTAATTTTTTCAAATTTTTTCAACAAATGTCAACCCCTAAAAACCACTCTCTCTTGGGAAAACACCATATCGGGACCACCGAAAAGTTTCGCTGGCTCTGACATGGCGTTCTCCGCACAAGTGGTAGTTTTTAGGGGCTGAAGTCGGTTGCACAAATTTGAACAAATGAAGGCGAAAATAATACACTTATATAAAGTAGATTTTGGACAATTTCGGGACCAGCGCTACGTTTCGCTAGCCCGCCAAGGTGTATGCCTAACGAGGGTTAGTGTTATGTGCTGAAGTTAGCTGAAAAAATTTGTACTTATTGAGACGAAAATAAGACAACCATATAAAGTTTATTTTAAATAAGTTCGGGTCCAGCGAAATGTTTCGCTGGCCCCACTATGGTGTTTGCCTAACAGGGGGTAGTTTTTAGAGTTTGAAGTTGGTTGTACAAATTTAAACAATTCAGGCGAAAAAAATGCACCCATATAAAGTTGATTTTGGATAATGTCGGGACCGGCGGTACGTTTCGCTGGCTGCGCCATGGCGTTGGCCTAACAGCGGGTGGTATTTAGGGGATAAAGCTGGCTGCACAAATTTAAACAAATTAAAATGAAAATAATTCACCCATGCATTGTTTATTTTGGACAATGTCGAGACTAGCGAAACTTTAAACTTTCTCCGGCATGGTGTTTGCCTAATAGGGGTTGGCTTTTAGGGGTTAAAGTTGGCTGCACAAATTTGAACAAATTAAGACGAAAATAACTCACCCACATAAAGTTGATTTTAGATAATGTCGGGACCAGCGGTATGTTTCGTTGGTCCCGCGATAGTTTTTGCCTAGCAGGAGGTGATTTTTAAGGGTTGAAGTTGGCTGCACAAATTTTAACAAAATAAGAATGAAATAATACAACCCCATAATATTTATTCTGGATAATGTCGGGGCCAGCAAAACGTTTCGCTGTCCCCGCCATGGTGTTTGCCCAACAGGGGGTGGATTTGAGGGTTTTAAGTGGGCTGTACAAATTTAAACAAAAAATGAAGAAAATAATGCACCCATATCAGGTTGAGTTTGAATATTGTCGGGACCAGCGTTATGTTTCGCTCGATCCGATAAGGTGCTTTCCGCACAGGGGGTAGTTTTTAGAGCTTGAAGTTCGTTGAAAATATTTGAACAAAGTCAAGGCGGAAATAATGCTCCCATATAAATTTGATTTTGGGTAATTGCAGGGCCACTGAAACATTCCGCTGACCCCGCCAGTGTTTTTCTGAGAAATCAGGTACTTCCGGTGATGCACAAATTATAATTTTGGTTGTAGAAATTTCAACAAATTCTGTACTAAATATTTGGCCGAAAAAGTTAAATTTGTGTGGCTGGTGGCTAGCAAAGTGGTCCTGGTGAAAGGTGTTCGCATAAGAAAATACGTGTGCAGTATGCTGGAAACAGCTTACGGACTAGCCGGCCGTGTACGCACACAGAGTACCAACCAATGATGCGCGATCTGTCGCACTGTTGCGGTGCGGACTGGCTACGTACCGTTCACATATCGGTCCGCCACTCGAGACGCAAAAATTTTCGACGTTGCGAATTTGTTTCGAGTGCCAGACAGATAAGTGAACGGTATATTGCCAGCTCGCACTGCAGCAGCATGACAGATCGCACGCGATTGGTTTGGGGTTTGGGTGCGTGCACGGACAGATCGTGCGTGAGCGGTTTCCAGCATACTGCACACGCATTTTCTTGTGCGAATACTTTAAAGAGACGTGGAGGACAACGCACACGTTTGTGGACAAAAAATTGAAATTCTTTTTTTGAAGAAAATTGAGTAACTGTAAAATTTGAAGAGATTTTTCGCCGAAATTTGCAACAAAAATATATTTCAACATGTTAGCTTTATCCGCTAGCTCATAATGCAGGCCCACGTGGTTACCTTTTCAGGGAGCGCGAATTAAAATTTTGCATTGAATTAATATTTTATAAAGGGTTCGCATCAGGGTTCTGAACCAATCACATTTGACAAAAGCCAACAAGGTGACTATAAATTAATCATATGTACAATATTAATTCCCCGATTAATTCAGAATCCATCGGCTGTGAAAAGGTTCCCTTATTCCCAAAGAGTAGAACAACTTAAAAAAATTCGGGTATTTGTTCAAAGGGCTACACCTCGTCTGCCATTTTCTTCAACTTTCCAATTATCTTAGTTTTCTCTTAAAAAGATTCTGGCCGTCCGATATTTCTTGCAATAAAGACAGTTTCGTTCCTAATGTTACTCTACTCTCCATTACACAGAGCTGGCAACTCTGCAATTAGCTTCTTTCAATTTGTACAGGTGACTTCAAGCATAGCTCCACGAGCCTGAATTACTTTGTTCACAATATTAATGGACTTTAAAACTTTCACTCAAATCGATGACATAAGTCAACAATTAAAGGTTTGCATATATGTTTTGAGTGTATTATTATGAACACGACATTTTGCTGTCAGACTCAATAATGAAAACCAAATGAGTGCATCTGCCGCTCCTGTAAGATGAGCAGTAAGAGGTTTCACGGATTCAATCCCTTTAAATTATTTATTGGGATTTTTTATTATCTTTTCTTATAGATTTTCACGATATTTACGTGATTTTAATCGATATTGACAGATGTTATGTATCAATGCTCAAGTATGTATCAAAATTTTTTAAGCAAATGAGAAAGCGCAAAATGGTGCAGGTCAGGCCTACAGATGAAATTCTGATACAGACAGATATCCTTATATGAATCGGAATTTATTTTCAGGGGGCTTTCGATTGTATTATCCCTCTTATTACTGATTTCATGTGGTATTTCTAGTTCAAGGTATCACGTAATATTATTAATATGCAAATATAACTGTAAGAATCAATATTGAAGTACTCTGAAATATCTAAAAAGTAATAAATGATTTGATATATTTACACGTCATCCTTAGTTTTTGACCAAGATATCGGATCGGCCGACCCAATGTGCAGCGAGTTAGGGAGGTTGAATGCAGAGAGCAATCTATTTTTTTCTTTAGTATTTCTAATCTATGTAGGCGGGGAGTACATGTTGTAAACAATTTTGTTGCGATGCTGGAAAGCGTGATAGCAGAAAGACAACTCTGAACTGCTTGTGCTCTACTAACGTTTAGAGAGTGAGAAAGGCGGGTACAATAGATACCTAGACTGTTGTTTGTCAGTATTCTCGTCTGAACTCCTCCGTAGGCACTTTTCATATTGCTACCATTTTCATATCCTTGCCCTCGACAATGTGCCAAAGGACTCTATGATATATTCAGTTTTGACATTATAATCCGCGTAATGGCTTCTCTCGTTTTTTGATCACAGTCAGCAAAGGCCAATAGACGCACTTCGACTTTCTATGTATGTTTCTCTATTGTCATTGTTGAAATTGAAGTAGTGTACTAAAAAGCCGTTTTCACCATGTCGACGTAACTTGGAGTTTCCCCCGCAATCAGTGAATAATACTTTGCTATCTCGCCTTCTTATATAATATAATTCATTACTACATTTTCATAAACAACCATAAACTGATTTTGGATATCTACCAATATGTAATGCACCTGTATTCTTTTCCCGGTTTCTTGAGAGTGACAAAGTTTTCGTAGGTATTTATTGAGAAGCGGGTCATATTTGTAAAAAGTTTGGGGATTCCAAGGGAGATACTGTTAATCTGGCCTCGGAGCGGAATAGTTCTTCATCCCTCTTAATACTTTTTTTTCCTTATTGGTAGTGATGGATGACATTCTTACTTAGGTTTTATGAAGGCATCGCACAGCTCCTTGTAGCTATTTATGTTCTCTAAGTCCTCTTTTAAAGGATGATGAACTTTGTAGACTTCTCACCAAAATGCTTCGACCTCCTACAGTTTGGGGGTATGGTCAGCCGCTTTCATT
The DNA here is from genome assembly GCF_010883055.1 of Belonocnema kinseyi. Lineage (NCBI taxonomy): Eukaryota > Metazoa > Arthropoda > Insecta > Hymenoptera > Cynipidae > Belonocnema > Belonocnema kinseyi. The sequence goes on from NC_046660.1 coordinate 136,889,795, forward strand.
TTTTAAATGTGTGATAACGCATCTGAAGTTCGCGCGCGAACAGTTAAACCTTGGCCGTGAAATTCCTTTTAAATTGTATGTAGTCAATCACGCACTGATTGCGGGATGCGTACTGTCTAGACTAGCTTATCTTTACGGTGAGTTGATGCATTGGTATTTTGGTCTTATGATCAGCTGTTAATTTTGCTTTACGGTTTGCATCTGCCAAAAGTCTTGCTGCATTATACACACCACAATTGATAGTCCAGAGGTCAGTGCATTAAATAGGTTAATTTGATTAAATAGGTTAACATGACGAACTTGTTGCGCAATTGTGAACAAAATATTTTGTTGTTACAGTAAAACGACGCTGATTTTGCGGAAAATAAGAACGAAGATTATTATTTTTTTTGTATTTGCCCCGAGTGAATATCAGAATTATTGACTTGAATTATTAACTAAGGCCAAACGCAAAGCATGCACCCAATGGAGGAAGATCGATGTATCAGGACCCGGAGAAACATCAACATTCAGGTTTCTCTTAAGCCCGAAGATCTGGCTGAACTGCATCACGAGCTTCGTGAAGATTTTGTCAAAGAATCCGATCCCTGGACTATTAATTGTAGTGTAAATAATGCAGTGAGAGCTTTATAGAGGCAAACCTCAAAACGAAACCATTCAGTCAAAGCTGCCGACCTTCAGTCAGCATATGGCTGAGAGGATACAGGTACTCTCTAATGCTAGAAGAGGACTAAAGCGGAGAGAAAAGTGGGTCAGAAAAATCCTCAATTGTTTCTCTGATCCATCTCGATTCTTCTGGAGTTCGAAGAGACCTATACATACTTGGGCGTGCCACAGAGCCGCATTTAAGATGTGACAGCTATTAAGAACACTCTCCGAAGCAGGTATAAACGTCGAATCCAGCAGGCAAATTTATGCAAAGAAGCGTTTCTGTAGAACGCTGCGCAGAAAGCTGCTGAAACACTTGGCCTTGACTTTCATATCAGGAGTGAACAAAATGCATCAAATCTTGTCCATCCCAGGTCCTCACTCTTTGAAGCCTAGATTTAGAAAGCACATAAGAAAAACTTTCGTCAACAGCTCCTCGACAAGAGGATACATGGTATCTTTGACATAAATGTGAAGCGTTAGTCAGTGTCGTGTGAGATAACTGTTGCTTTTCTTAAATCACCTGGATTGAATTCAGGCACGTAGGGTTACATTTTGGCATGTCAAGACCGTGTCATTTCCACTTTAGCATATCGTCACTACATTTTGAGAGATTTTGCTCTCATGTAAATCGAGTCAATTGTCGAGAATGAGAAGTGCCGCATATACTGGAACTTCATATTATCGACAATTGCTGTTGTTGCGCACTTGAGGTTCCGTGTCCTCAGTGTGCTCGAGAGTTTTTCCGGATCATGGTATTTTAAGTCAATTACAGGCTGTAACCACCTATCTCACAGTCATCCGACGTGGTTACGGCTGAAATTTTCCTGCAATTTCGCTAGAAGCGGATACAGTTTTTCAGATTAGCACCGACTCACGGTGAATTCCTACGGTTGTCCTCATGAGAAACATTTAAACATATATATATATATATATAGAAGATACTGCTGCATGGAGCGGACCAGTTATGTTCGGAAGAGCGGAAGGTGGTCAGCGAGAGTACTGGCAGTGCTGGTAGTAAATTGTGTGAGGAAGAAATTTACTATACATCACGATAGTTAACTGTGCGTGGCCCGAACTAGAGCTTCGCGTTAGGGAGAGGGAAAAAGTCGAAAGAAGGAAGTGCGAAGGCGAGGTAGAGAACTTCTATCACAAGTAAGCGGGAGTATTTCTTGAAAAAGAAGCGACATAGCCAAAAAGAGAAAATCACCGAAGAGATTTCGTTAAAAAGACGCATACAGGCAAGGAAAAGGAGATAAAAAACTGAGGGAGTAAGTGAAAGATTGTAAAAGTAAGTGCTTTCGTTAAGGAAGTAGAAAGAATTTTAAATGAAGTAGATCAAAGAAGAGATAATGATGTGAAAGGGAAGGGTGGAAAAAGGCTTGAGAAGATGGAGGTCAGGTCGGAAATAGAAGTAGGTGACAAGGTGTAGGGCAAGAAGAACGAAATTTAAGAGAGGGTAGAGAATATGATAGAAGAGAAAGTGGGAAAGCGTATTAATGACAATAAGTAGAGACTTGATAGGGAAAGCATAAGGGCAATGGACTTGAGAATGGAGAAAAAATAGAAGGCAAACAGGAGAAATAATATTGGGACAGTTTGATGAGGAAGGAAAGGGATGTGCAAAGAATGCTGAATGATATGGCTAGGAGGAACAAGAGTGAAGGGAGGGCAGCGAAGGTAGGGTATCTAAAAATAAAAGGAAATAATGTAGAAGAAGAAAAGGAAGGAGGAAGAGGAGTAGAGAAGGAAAGATTGTAAATATCAGAGGAAGTAGGTGTAAGAAATTTGTAAATATTGTGAGTAGTACATAAGTATTACGTATTAGAGATAAGGTGTGGATGGGCGTTTTGTTTAAAAAATTGGAAGTGTAAGCTTTCACTCGTTAATAGCATCCCTGCGTGTCAACAATATGCTAAAACACTTGTGGGAAAAATGCAGAAGGTGGTAGTCCTTGGATCACTCCGTGTTCTCAGAGTGCACGAAACTTTTGCAGGATCGTCGTATTGATTCCGTTACAGACTGTAACCACCTATCTCACGGTCGTGAGACGTGGTTGTTGCTAAAATTTTACCGCGACTTCGCTGGAAGCGGGTGCAATTTTTCAGATTAGCACGCGCTGCCGGTGAAATCCTGCGGTTGTCATGACAAATGTTTAATATATAGTCACAGGTGTTCCTTTCCGCCCCCGCCCATTGGACATAAAAAAGGGGTAGGATTTTGATCAAATTTTTTTCTGTGAAAAGTAGGTAGGGATTTTACCACCATTAGTTCCGTGACTAGTCAAAGGGGTGTCTTCGCCACCTACGAGACGCTGGAAAGGGGTAGGAGTTTGGTCAACATTATTTCTGTTAGCAGTCACAGGAGTGCATTTCGACCACCCCCCAAGCGACGTTGGAAAGGGGTAAGGGTTTGACCACGATTAGTTTTGTAAACCGCCACAGGGTGTCTGCCCGCCCGAACGAGACGTTGCAAAGGGGTTTGACCAATAGGTTAGAGTAGAAGAATTCAGTATATGGTCACTCGCATATGCAGATGACATAGTACTGCTAGGAAAGAACGAAGCGGGTTTAAAGGAGATGGTGAAAAGGTTGAGCAAATATTCGGACAAAAATCGGTTAGAGTTAAATGCGAACAAGTCGAACGTTATATTGTTCAGAAAAGAAGGTTTGATTGATAAGAGAGGGGAATGAAAGTAGGAGGGAAAAGCGGTACATAAGGGGAAAGAGTTTGTTTATCTGGGCTTCCTTTTTCGGAGCAATTGTGATATAAAAGAAAGAGTGAGAGGCGCTAATCTGGTATTTGAGGCAGGTGTGGGGACTCGGTAAGAGGTTGTTTGCAGATGATTTCATAATCACTAGTGATAGATGTCTTATTTCCTAGAGTTAAGGTGTGAGGGTGCAAGGTAAGTGAGGAGATAAATAGGATACAGAGGTAAAACTGAAAGTGAAGTCACTTAATGGGACGTTAGAAAGGGGTAAGTGTTTGACCAACATTATTTTTGTAACCTGTCACCGGGGTGCCTTCCCTACTGCAACGAGGCTTTGAAACGGGTAGGGATTTGACCAATATTATTTATGTGGCTTGTCCTGCGTTGCCCTCCTGCCTCGAAGTGACCTTCGAAAAGTATATATGTTTGGTCATATTTCTATTTGTTATCTATCATTGGGTTACCTTTCCGTTACTTATAAGATGCTATAAAGGGGTATACGTTTGATTAACATTATTTCTCTAAAAAGAGACAGGAGTCCACTCCTACGAGGCGTTAGAGACGTTGGTTGTTTTCGTTACTTGCGGTCTCTTGTGGCCATTTAGGTGCTGTCGCCACGGCTGGAATAATAAAGAAAGAAAAAGATATATATTTATTTGTGATGACTTTACTATTCATATATTTACAGGGTGAGCTATCTAGACCTTCGGAATTTCAACATTGCATAACTCTGACATTTTTTAGCCGATTTTGACAAATGATCATAATTTATTTATAATATTATCTACCATTTATTTCAAGTCAGTTTTGAACACAATGTCGATTAAATGACCATCTCCATCCGATATGAAAAAAGCAGCTCTTTTCCGGCATTCTGTATAACATTGGCCAGTATTTCGGGCGTTATAGAAGCTATTTCGGCTTAAATGTTACCTTTGAGTTCGCCAATCGTCTTCGGCATGCTGGCATAAACTTTACATTTGAAATAACCCCAAAGAAAAAAGTCAGGGGCAGTTAAATCCGAATTTCTCCCATATTTTTTGCGATAAGCACGAACAGTTTTCACAAATAAGCTGTTATTCAATGTTGAAATACCGAAGTTCTAGATAGCGCACCCTGTATGTGTGTGTGTGTGTGTGTGTGTAGATATGTCCGGAAGGAAAGTCTAAAAGTGCTATCTTTTTTTAGCCACCGCAGCTTAGTTATTAAAAGTTGTTACAGAAACTCAATCTACCTAGGTCATATTCGCATATAGGTTAGAGTCTTTCGCCTGGGGTATATTGATACTCATGGTATGTCGCTTATTAGTGATCTCGACATTTAGCTTGTGGCGCCGCACAGTCTGTCCTCTGTTTGAGTGTTTCGCCACTTAGGAAGTGTTGCCACTTACGATGTATTACCATTTAGGGTGTGCTGCAACTTAAAGTCTATCATCAGTTAAAGTTCATAGGTTGTACTCAAGTTTAGCCAAATATTGACCCAACTTTTGGTCAATCATGGCCCGAATAACGGGTGAATTATCGAAAATCTTTCTCAAGCAAGTAACACCGACTATCGGCCAAACTCTCGGCAATAGTCAGCACAGTAAGTAACGACGCATACAATCTGAAGACAAACTGAAGGTGGCAAAATCGCGGCACAGAAAAGAGACTCTTAGCGGCCAAACACCCAAATCGATGATAATCCATGTGTAGTGACACACTCCTCCAATCAATACTCCACTTTTGCCATTCCCTTCCCGCACAATTCACATATCCTCTTCTCTCTAGAAACCCAGAAGCTATTATAATCCTCCATGCATCCGCATCTCATCATAGCTATAAGTTCCTGACTTCCTTACTCTCCTTTCTTACACAAATATTGCGCTCTCTCCCTTGACATAATCCACACATAGTTTGCGTTAAACCTTGACTCTCTTATTCTCTCCTTCCCTTTTGCCTTCTCTCTCCATGCTGTTCTTGTTGACCATCTCATATATCTGCCTTTCCATGTCGTGCATCCAGGTCACTTCCAACTCCATATTCCCACCCCTACGTCTCTTCTTCACCCATCAACACTCCCTAACCAGCTTACATCCCCACTCTTTAAAAAATTTTTGCTCATATTTTGACGCTTGGCTCCCCGTTCTAATCCTTATACTCGTTCTTCCTGTCTCGCTCCTGAAAATATAGTTCGGCGTAGTACTTGCCAACTTTAGTGTTCTTTTAACATACCTTTCCTGTATCTATTTACCTCCTCCATTACCTTCCACCCCACACCTTCACTCCATGAAATAAGACACGCATCACTAGTGAATTAAGAAATTTTATTCTTCTTACAAAATCATTTGCGAACAATCTCTTTCCCAGCCCCAACACCTGCCTTATCACGACATTTACCCTTTTCACCCTCTCTCCTTTTTATGACCATCCCCTCCCCTATTTCTCTAAAAAAGGAAGCTCCGGTACAGAAACTCATCATCTCCTGTACAGCTTTTTCCTTCAACTTTCCCTATTCAACTTCTCATAGGTGGCTGGAAGGCACCCATGTAGCTAGTCACAGAAATAATTTGGGTTAAACCCCTATCCCTTTCGGGAATGGTCCCCGACATGATGAAGATATCGTTGAATTTGGTGGCATGCCTATTGCGAGGTAACGGGTCTATCTATTCAGAGACTTTCTCCCTCAGGCTGTCCAACTCGTTGCTGGTTAGACTAGCTTCAAGGTAATACGACGCAGCGTCAACTTTCACCAGAGCGTTGTTAAACATCTGCTCTTTAGTGAGGCTCTGTAATGCCAGGGGCTTCTGCTCTTGAAACTACCTGTTCAGGGGGATGTCTTTGGAGTCTTTCTTTCTCTTATCTGGCAAACAAACCTGAAAAGTTTCTCCAGATGATCTTTCTGCAGCTAAAGCCCTGTATGAAGTGGCTTTACTACTGTTTGTAGATCGCACTAAGCAAGGTCTCCTTTTCTGTACACCATTACGGTCAATTTTCTTTCCGGAGACTCTCGTTACTTGTTCTTTCACCGTAGTAATACAACTGTTCTCATCAGTTTCATAAGTCTGCACTATTAAAGTCTTTTTATTGATTTTATTAGTTCTTTGTGTGCCGCCAATTTGGTCCCCCAAGAAGCTAGGGAAATAGAGAACACTCCTGAAGAACCCCGCTTGCCGGGGGCGGGTCTACATACTAAGAGATTTTACGGGTGTTTCAAAGGCTTCGTTAAGTTTATTTTGCACAGACTGTAGTCCGATAAGACCCTTAAGCCCTCCCTTGAACTACAAGATTTTTTTACTAGAAGTGTGTATTAGGAGGTAAGAACAGTTTACTTGAATAATTTTTGCGTGATCTCAAATTTTCTAATGTTCACCTTAGTTCAGGTTACCATTCGAAAAATTCATATTACGCAAAAATTGTAGTGAACAACAGTTATTCACAGACAGTTCAGAAATTACAGAAAATGTTGTCATAATTGAACGTTGTTATATTAGAAAAGTGGTAGACATAAAATTATGTGTATTATTTTGAAACTAAAAATAATGAATATTTTATTATTTTGTATTTCACATGGTTATTAAACAAGAATATATAAATATTTCATAAACTGCGTACATGCTATTTATGGAAAAGTATTCAGTAATAATAGGAAATGTTTTCATAACCAAATATTGTTAATATTAGAAAAGCAGTAACCAGATTACCTACCTGCTTCAAAATTATAATAAGTTCAATAAATTTCACGAATGTGTATCAGTGGGAAGTAAGCCGCTAAATCTAATGCACAATGAACTACGTTACATTCATACGCACATTTTGTCGCAAATTTATCCGAAAGCATGTGAAATTTCATATTTCAAATGGGTTAGTATACGTCAGGAATATCAGGATCTGCAAGAGGTTGTTAGATTTTAGGCAAACTTTGTAAAATATTAATGCTATATGAGAAACATCTGGGGTCTAAAGCATTTTTGAAAATTTACAAAACTACGGGAATTACGCCTTGTTGAATTTCGGCATCACATTTTTTAAAAATATTTATTTTTCTAAAATCGTTGAACTAATTTAATAAAAATTGTAGGCGTTATAGATAAAATTATACGCTTTGAATGCAACATTCAAAATTTTTAAAAAAATTTTGATACCAAAGAAATGTCCAAAACAATTTTGAATTCAGGTTTTGATCAAGAAGGGAAAAATTTCTCTTTTTTTCTAGATCAGGAGACAATGTGATGAAAGTGCGATCGTGTGCTACTACTGCGCTCTTCTCCCAGTGTCGCACAGTGGAACAAGAATACATTTTTGGAGAAAACCGACAGGCACGTACTATTTATCTAAAGAATTTTGAATTCATTAAAACCTGACATAAATCGATGTAATAACAAACTAAAAATTATTCACAGTCGGTTAGATTAACAAACAAAAAGTGCTTTTTGAGTTATTTCCCATTGTCACTCATATATCGGGGTGCTTTTTGAGCAAGTTCCTCTCGCTTCTCATATATTGGAGTGCTTTCTATGTGAATTACCCTTTGCTCTCACATATTGGAGTGCTTTCTGAGTGCTGTCAAGATTCTTATTCTTCTTCTCGCTTCTAAGCTTCGCATGGACTTTTATCATGATATCTAGCAAAGACCCCCGGCGTAATTCAACTCCAAAATCACGCTGATGATATGTGAGATTGATAAAGTTGCTCTTGTCCTTGTACGGGCATGCTGAACCGTCGGTAAAATAAATTTTTTTCGGACTTGTGCGTACTTTATCTTCAAGTCAGCTATAATTCCCTCTTTAAAAAGATGAACTGCGCTAGTATTATGATATAGATCTTCCGAAATAATTACATAACTTTCACAAACATGTCTGTCATCCTCTTTAAAGTAAGCTACTGTAAAATGCACAGTAATATATTTTTTATTAAAATATTCACTCTGTATTGCATCTTCAATTACAGTTTCGTAACTTTGCGAAAAATCAAAGAGTATTATAAATACCCCCACTTCAAGAGGATCTATGTAGTCCTTCAAAAATTGGCTTGGAAATTTTTCAATGAATTCATGTTGAAGAAGATCGACCAAATTAAAAAAGAAATGAAGACCAGTTTGAAGTTCGTATAAACTTCTTTCAGGTTTCCTAAAATTAAACGTTTTTGTATCAGTTTGTTAGAGCCATCTTCTTGTTTCACAGAGACACAGCCTTTTTGCCCAGGTAATTGTCGACTCACATCACATTTATACTAAAAGTCTTTAACTCGTGGGCAATTGTACAGCTTTATGCGCTGAATTGTACGACACGCCAGTTCTTATTTTCCGAATTTCCCAACCTTTTCATACCATCGTCAAAAGTTGGACTACATAGGATCTATTTGATTTTTTTATTCAATTGCTTCTTAACTTCGTTATTTAAAGCTTCCATGCCTTTCTAACTAGCATCAACTTCAATGTACTTAAAGGCCTTTTCCCACTGTAAATTGAGATTTGCCTCTATCTCAATCACTTTCCGAATTTGTGCAGCTTTTGTTCGAAGATCCCTACTCTTTACAATGGTGTAAATTTCTCAAATCTGTGAGATTTCATTTAATTTAGAAAGCTCTTTTTCTCTTTCGGCATCTCCTTCTAACTCTTCGAAAAAGTCGTCATCAAATTGAGGTAAATTTCCAAACAATTTAAAATTAATTTCTTTAGGAGAGTCTTCAGCAGATTGAGGTGAATGCTTCACTTCATCATCAAATGAAGAAAAAGGTCTCTGATTTTTTATTTCTAATCGACATGCGGTACAGATGTATTTGTCTAAACCAACAGAAAACGTTTCAGTAATTAATTCTGAAACATGCCGACATTTTTTTTATATCGACTTTGCTATATTTTCTCTTTGCATGGGATTAAAATAATTTATTCGCGGCATCTTTTCTTCAATAATTACATACCTTAGCCTTATCCTTAACAAGATTTAAGACTGAAAATGACGAAATGTGAATTTGAGGTTGAGAGGATTTTCATTTGTCTGAAAAGCAATCGTTTTGCAGCAAAAATTATCATTATGCGACCTATCTTCACCTAATCTTGCAGCCAACAAGCTGGTACTTTTGTTTCAAGACAACTTTTTCTCTGAGTGTTTATAATAATTATAAACAATAATGTTCATAAACAATTTCTGTTAACAAATAGACATTGCGATAATATTTTTATTAAGTGACTAATTTTGGTGTGTGAAATGAACTAGTACTGTCTTACCTAACACCTTGTTTCTCATGTTTTTCACAGCGTCAAAAATTCTTTATCATAAATATAAGATTTTGTAAAAAAATTGGTTTTAATGTCAATATTTCATAAAAAATCATACAAAATGTATGAATTTAAGTAACTAATCATTGCAATTAACGAAAAAACTAGTTTTGTTTTCATTAGTTTCCTTATAGTATTATTAACATTTTTTTGTTAATCTAACCTAGTGAGAATAATTTTTAGTTATTTATTACATCGATTTATATCTGTTTTTAATAAATTTGAAAGTATTCAAATAAATGGTATGTGTCGGGCAGTTTGCTCCAAAAATGTGCTCTATGCCCTCTGTGCGACACTGGGAGAGCACCACGGTGGCAGCGCACGGTCCCACTAAATTGACATTATCTCATGATCTGGAAGTCACCATTATTATTATTTTTTTTTAAATAAAAAGTGAAATTATAAGGAATTCAATTGTCTTAACATGATAAGAGAAATTTTTTCCCTTCTTGACGAAAAACTAAATTCAAAATTTGTTTGGACATTTTTTTGGTCAAAATTAAAAAAATTTATAATTTTTAAATTAAAGCGTACACGTACATCTATAACACCTACTATTTTTATTTAAATTTTTTCAATCGTTTCAGTAATATAAATATTTCAAAAAAATGCGATGCCGAAATTCAACATGACGTAACTCCCGTAATTTTGGAAATTTTCAAACATTCTTTGGACCCCAACTGTCTCTTATATAACACTATTATTTCACAAAGTTAACCTAAAATTGAACTACCACTTGCAGATCCTGATATTCCTGACGAACACTGACCCGAATATTTTTCATGTCTGTATCTGATAAAATGCGTCGAGGGTGACCATTTTTATAATCATACCAATGTTTGTACACTTTGTTATTTAGATGTTATAAACATTTAAACATGGACTGGTACGTTATACAATTTTAGGAGTAGGCTTTGAAGTTACCTTACATTATCGAAAACGTTTGCTTTTCTAATGGGCTATTTTCAACGTGTAGTGCATCATTTTAAGCTCTAAAATTAAACTGATGAATTTAATTTCAAGATGCAAAATTCGTCTTACAGTTTCATTGTTGAACCTATGCTAGGAGTAGGTAAGGTAACTCAAACAACGTTTAAGCAAAGAATTTATGTTGAATCGAGTTTATCCGTAGAGGACACGTCATTAAAAGGAAGCAGCAAGCACGCAATGACGCCGAGTCAGCTCGCTCCGCTCGCCAAAGAAAGTGAGATACTACTATGTGCACATGAGCACGGCGCCTTTATGAGATTTTCTGCGATTGAAAATTATTCAATTTATCGACATTGCCTATTTCAAAGCTATTTTCAGTTTCCTTATTATTTAAAGAAATGCTTTAAGTATCGTGATTTCTCAGTTTGAGTGTATGATGATAGCCTTGTCGCTTGAGAAAATAAGTGTGCGAGCAGCAGTGAATCGCGACAGATCGTTGTCCGATCTTTTCGGATCAGTAAAGTGATTAACTCAATAGAGGCATTAAATCTTACATTTTACAAAAATGTCTATATAAACGAGTGAGTGATCTTTTGGTTCTCAGAAATGGTCTTAGTCTGCCAAATATTCTATATTTAAAATAAAAACTGAACTATTTATTATTTCTAACGATTCTCCTTTGTCTATTCCTGATCTGGCAAAATTAATTCTTTATAAACATAAACATTAAACAATGCGATACAAAATCGGCTAATGTCAGCTGCTCCTAACGAAAATTTCTCGCTCATTAAGATTTTGACAGAAAATGGATTTTCATACGAAAGTCAAAATCTTAATTCCACTGTAACCTGAGAGGAACCTCCCATTATTGCCATTTTTAGCAAAATTTATCTCTTAAATCCTAAGAGATACGTGAAACTGTGCACTATGGGAGCACAATCCATGCATGAATCGCTACAATTTTTATTAATTAATTAATAGTATACATAAACAAATCAAAATATATTCATCAGACAATACTGTTAATGTTAATAATGCATAAGGCAGAACTTTATTTTTTGCAGTATATTCCTAAATAATAATTTTTCATTAACTTATAGTTTTGAAAAATATATTGAAAATTTGTTTTTCTTTTGCAACATCCATTTAGTTAAATATTAAAATTAATATCAAAAAAATCATCGGCTTCGATTTTTCGGCTTTTTAATTGTGTCTCAGTAATTTTATTCGTTTTTTAGTATATGACTGAGAGACATTTCTGGAGAATTCTAACGCTTCTGATAGAATTCAGAGATCTCCCCAAAACAATCAATGAAACACTGTATATATAAACGCACATACAGTTCGTATCTTGTGACACAAGTTATATTAATTATAAACGATATTGAGCGCCATGACATTTAGGAAAGAGCTTTTTTTGACATCAAAAGTGATTTTTTTCAGTGAAGCGTTTAACACAAAACATTAGAAGTAGTTGAGTTCCGAGACCGAGTTCTCTGGAACAGAAAACATGTTTAGAGGCTGCCCAAGATTTCGTGAGAACGTCAGTGATAATTTTCTCCGTTAACAAATAAGTCAACTTTACAGGTCATGTTGTAATACTCATGTATTAGGCTTCGGTCGGTGAAAGGGCAACTGTTCTTTGATTCCACGATTCCAATGATATCACCATCTATTATGCAATTTCCATAATCAGCATCTACATTATATCTGAAATTTTCGTCATCCTTTCTGTAAAACAGTTTGAGACTGATCGTACCTTTTAAATATCTTAGGGTACGTTTGGCTGCCGCCCAGTGAGCTTTACGCTGACATCTATTGAACAGACTCAAGGATTTGACTGCGTGACTAATATCGGGACGTGTTCCTATAAATAAGTACATAAGTGCCCCCGATGAGTTCTCTTCCGAATTGATTGATAATTTAGTACCGAGAGCAAGTAGAGTGCTGGCGGGTTTGCTACTAGACATTCCGAATTTATTTAAAATATCTCGGATATAATCAGATTGAGGAAGACGTAATCTCTCCTTGGTTCGATCCATATCAATACCCAGACATGTCTGAGACATAAAGAGTGTTCTCGAGCTTGATAGACCTACTTTTATTACCATCCGATGTCATTATTTTGACTTCACCTTTGGCCTTTACCTGCGTGACCGCATTACTGTCCAATTTTATTCCACCCTAAACTTCTCTAGAATCAGTGACCGATGATTTATTGCTTCAGAGGTGAGAAGTTCACCCGCTGTCCAAGCACAATTTTTGATTATACTTGCTGTTTTCTGAAATTTGCACTGATTCTATGACTTCCGTGATCTTAAAAAAATAGGCTCCTTTTACAAATTTGGCATCTGGTTTAGAAGATTGTTTGTTTTAACAGTTTGCCTCTTTATGGCCTTATTTTACATGAAACCAGCACTTATACTTCACTCACGAACCGCCTGAATTCTGCTTTCTCTCGTATTTCTGTCCGCTGAATTTACCTCCTTTCGATGATATCCATCTTGGGAGTTGCTGTTTCGCAAACATCGTTTAGTTGTCCAGATCATAGACGAGAATTTTAACCTTCAGGTCATCTGCGTCAAGTAATATATCACGCGTCTCTATGGCCCAACGCAAATTCTCTGAACTGTTAGGTAAGGAATTGAGAATCGTAATCTTGAATAGTTTGTTATTTATTTCAACATCCATGTCTTCTAATTTGCCTATGGTATCGAAATATTTGGAAAAATGATCCATCAGGTACACGCATTTCTGTAACTTTTAGTGTGTAATTTACTTTAGTAATAAAGCCATGCGTCAAAGACCCTTTTGCATATACACGTTATCTGATTCATTCCACACTTCTTTAGAGATTACGCAATCTCGGATTTACCTCAGTTCAGAAGGGTGAACTGATCAAATTAGATCAGACTTAGCTTTGCGATTGTGGCTAATCGATGCGTTGTGTGCTGCCTTGAAAGCTGCGTCTTCTACGACGACTGCAGGTTCTTCTTTTTCGCTGAAAATATAGCCCCCAGTGTCATTTTTCATGAGGAGGGCTTCGACTTCGATCCTCCAAGTATCTTAGTTTTCCTTTGAGAGCGTCTAAATTAGGCTGGAGTTAATTACATATGTGTGTGTGCCATCGTGGGTAGGAAAAACTTTGCTTACGTCACTAGAATCCACTGAATTTTAGGCTAAGAATCATTCGTGCGCGTTAGCGTTAATTTAATTTTACCACCGCACTAAGAAAAGTTAGAATATTTCTCGCTCTTATTTAAGCATTTGTTTTATGTCACTACATATTTTTAATTTATTCGAAATTATTATTAAATTATTTTAAAGTTTTACGGATAGAAGTAAAAAGTAGATAGATAGATACCTGATAGAAGTAAAAGGTATCCGCGAAAACAATTAATGAAACACTATATGTATAAACTTAAATATACTCCGTATATTGAGATACAAGTTATATTAATTATTTACGACATTGAACGTCGTGATATTTAGGAAATAGCTTTTTTACATAAGTAGTGATTGATTTCGGTAAAGTGTGTAACATGAAACATTAGAAAAAAATTACCCCAGAAGGCTGCAACTTCTAGGTATAGAAGGCCCGAATTGGACTACAGTTTCAAGAAATTAAACTGAATTCAAATTGATAGAAGAAATTCCAGCGGTGACGGGAGAATGTAAACATCTCTGTCAGGCGCATTAGTGATTCCTGTATGTTTTTAAATTGATACATGGGGCTACATAATTTTAAAATGCACAAAAATCAGTACTGCGCATGTCAGATGTATCCGCGTTCTCCGATCACGGCCTTATCCACACGCCTGCGACCCGTAATGCTCGCACAGTGCAGTCGTTTTGTTATCTGGTTTGAGACACATATATTACCCTAAAATATGATATCCATATAACAAACTGACATTGATGTTGACCTATCACTTACGGTTTGCACGATATTTATTGATAATAATAAAAATAACGATAATTCATGTTTGTGGAATTTTCCATGCTATTAGGATATGCACCATATTCGAGTTATAAAATTTAATTATTTTTTAATTCTCAACTCATAGCTCTAAGAAGTAATTTTCATTTTCATTTTAAACTGAAACGGAAAATTTTTGCTCTTTCCTGTGTTACATCCCTCTCTTGTTTTCATAACCGCCATGCGGCTTAAATGCTTGGAAACATTAAATGGAAGATCACGAAATCCAGGTTTGACTGTATTACAGTAAGCAATTCATCCTTATAGACGTATTTTATATGTGTTCAAACACTCAGTCATTGTAAGCACCTTAAAGCGTTTTATCTACTATTTTGTATGCTCTTTCAAAATCATTAAAACTTCATCTCAAGCGACAAGGTCACATCCTCGTAGGTTTTTTAAAATTAATCTGTAATTAAAAAATGTAGTTTCTAATATTTAATCTGATGGTATTCTAAACTTTCGATGACTTCTCATACAACGAGGCAGTAAAGTTGATGCAATACCCGTCCATGCAATTGACGCTTTACTTTCTTCCGTTTCCTAAAACAGAATTAATTAATGCCCTATACAGAAAATTCTGACCTAGCAAACCAAAATCAGAACAAGAACGATCTTCTGAATGTCAAACTTCATTAATTTCTTGTGATGCCCTTTTTCAATTAATATTTACAAGTTCTTCTAAAAATTATATTTTTTTTCCAAATTTCACATGAAGACATAACATTAATACCAATTAGAAACAAAGCCGACAATTTTCTCAATTCTCTTGGCATCACGGTGTTACGCGCTTCCTAAAAAATAGTTAAAATTCGATTGTCATTTTCTACCAGTCCCATTAGAGATGTAAGGTTAAACGCTAAAACTAAAAACCTCAGAACCCATTATCGATTAGCTAATTTTTATCAAACCTTTTGCATCGCGTTGTTTCACATACGCACTGAGAGGATAAAAATGAAACAGATTTCCTATGTTTAAGATTAAATTTGTTTTCAAAAGCTCAAAAATATATATTATAAAGTACAATAAGTTCAATATATTAAGTTTCAGAGCGAAAAAATACTATTTTTTTAGATTTTGGGGTCGCTGATTATGAAGATAAGGTAGAAAAATAAAAAGTTTCAGACTAAAAGCTGCTCAAATTCATAGATCCTTTTGCAGAAAAAAATGGTAAAGTGTTTATATTTCACATAAATATTCCTTAAGGTACTGCGTAATGATATATAATGAGTTTTATTTGGGATAAAGGGTTAAAAAGACCCTTAAACTGAGTAGATAAATACCCAAAAATGGTTTCTGATGATTATTTTGGAAAGCTTTCTTTGGACAAAAATGCAGTTACAGAGACAAATAGTATATAGAATTTACAAGCAGAATGATGATATACATTTTGCCTAAGTTGACCATATTTTTCGAGTAATCCACCTTGAAAGTAAAGAATGAGTTTTAACTTGCGGCCAGCACGCTCGTTTCTTAACTAATATCTCTATATAAGGTCGTTTCTCGATTAAAAGATTTTGAACTGATATTTTAGAACAAAAAATGATCTACAAATTTAGTTCAAGAAATTTTCATAGAGAAAATGGGCTCAGAATTTGCATTAAAGGCTAACCTGATTTGATAAATCCTTCAAAGGTTAGCGTGATCACAAAATGCAGGCAACCACACATGCATGCATACATAAAGACAGGCATTAAAAACTGCAGATAAAAATTTGGACAATTCCATTAAACTCTAATAAATAAGAATTCAATAAAAAACGATCTTAATCGATTGTTACATTTTTATATTCTGATCAATAAAAGGGTATTGGTTTTACGTGAAAAATGGATTTTCCGAATTTCGTCAAATGCCGACCCTTTAGGCAACCTGAATCAAACAAAATAGCTTTACATCTGTAACTTTCTGCCTGTTGTCGTTGTTGTAGTTTTTGTCGTCAGTGTCGTTTTTCTCTTTTTTAAAACTAAAATTGTTGACTGAATTATCGGGTTGGATTGCACTTTGGAACGAGGATCTAAAAAGCAAGGACGAGTTGGACTTCCGTTTCTGGTGTGAAAGCGTTAGGTAGGAGTGATGGAGTGTTGCTCATTGTAGTGAGTTTGCAGTGGAATTTGAGGTGAGTTGATAGGAAGAGTATGTGAGGGGGTTTGGTTAATTAGGATTTGTATGTTGTAAAGAATTAAAGTGAAAAGTTGTTTGATATTTTGGGAGATTGGGACTGTTTTGTGTAGGGTGAGAGGTTAGATTGTTTGGCGTGAGGAACAGGGTGGGGAGACAGGTGCAGCCGAGTAAAGGTTACAGGGAGGCTTAGGAAGAGGTAAGTACGGGAGGGAAGCACGGCAGAAATTACGGTAGCAGAATAAGGTAGCGCTGTAATGACAGTAGCTACGGAGTACGTAGTTTACGGTTTTTGATGGATTCAGGTGAGGAAGAATTCTACACCCAGAAAAATAATGAGAAATGCGTCAATATAGGAGAACGTTTAAAATAGAGAGATAATAGAAGTTGAAAAGTTAATGTTAAGACAATTGCGTGAAATGATGACATAGGTAATATAGATAAACGAAAGAAAGAAAAAGGAGAGAAAAGGAAACGAGAAATTAGGAGAGAAATAGCCGAGCTTAAAAAAGAGATGCGAAAATGGGAAGAGGTTAGGGAAAATTTAGAAAAAAGGATGAAGACTTTAGAACAAAGTTTAGAAAAACAGGATGACTATGATAAAAGGTGAAGAAAGTACAGAGATATTATTAAATGAGGTACGGAAACTAGGGGAGAAAGGAAGGGGAGATAATGAAATAAGAGATGGTAAGAAGCAAAAAGAGATGAGAAACGAATGCAGCGAAGAAATGATGATATTTTACCGAAATATAGCAGAATAGCAGAGAACAGATACGTAGTTAACGAGAGTTTTGTCAGAGTGGGATTTAGTTGTGAAGTGGAACCGTGGCAAAATGAAAAGGGATGGAAAAGAGTAAGGGGAAAGTTACGAAGAGGTTACAAATGGTAAGTTCAAAATGCAAAGTGGAAGAATAGAAAAGGCAGAGCAATAGGAGAAATAGTAATGAGAGTGAGGAACGAATGTATAACGGACAATGATCAGAAAGAGAGGAAAGGACAGCAAGAAGGATTAAGAGTCGAAGAGGTAAAGAGAGAGGAAAAGAATTCAAAGATAAGGTACTGAATGAGGAGGAAAAGAAATGGTTAAAGAGCTTGGGGTAGTTCGGGTGGTTCACCCTAAACGGAAACATAGTGGGAGATGAGAGATAAGAACATAAAATCTCAGGAGAAGAGAGGGTGACAGTAATCGATTGTCTGATAGTGGATGATAAGTTAAGAGAGAAGGTTAAGAAACTAGAGGTGCGAGATTATATTGATTTTGATCACTTTCCCCTAATTGTGACGTTAGAGGGAGAAACAGAGTAATATCGATAAAAAGAAATCAAAGGTAAAAAGAACAATAAAAGGGGATTGGTCGATCATAAGAAAAGAAGAGTTTAAAAAAAAGATCAGCAACATCAAAATGGGAAATGAAAATGTGGACGAGGAGATGGCAATATGATTGGAGAAACAAAAAGAGGATTAGAGTGCACAAGCAAACAAAAAGTTAGTAAAGAAGGGAATAGAGGTGGATGGTATAAGGATTGTAAAGAGTGAATAAAGGTCAGAAAGAAATTTAAAAAGTGGAAAAGAGAAAAATTTACTTGAAAAGAGAATAGACTAAGAAGTCTAAGACGAAGGAAGAGGTCTAAAGGTAAGTAAATAGGGAGATAAAAAGGAAGAAAAAGAGTAAATCAGGATATTGAAAGGGTTAAATAAAAAAAATAAACAACGGATTTGCTAGGAGAAGTAGCGAGAAAATTTAGAAAAGGAAGAAATTACAATAGAGGAGATGAGGAAGAGGAAATAACAAGGGAAAAAATACTCAAGGTGTTGGGAATAATAAAAGCTGAAAAGGCTCCTGGTCATATCATATATCATATATCTGGTCATATCATATATGTCCTGAATTATACAATAAATAAAAGGATTAAAAGGGAGGACGGAAGGAAGGGATACTAATGTTATGGTGAAAGAGTTTAATAAAGAGAGTATTGGAAATTTTCAGAGAGATAAAAAGCAGGGTAAAGGTAGGCAGAGCAAATAGAAGTTAGTGTCTAGTTAGTGAGAAGTGTTAGGAAAGGTTGTCCTCTAAAACCACTTTTATTTAATATATTAGCATCAGTCCTAAAGGAAGTAATAAAAATAAAGGGACAGAGTGGAATTAGGATGAATGTGGAAGATATATACGCTGGAATGCACAGACGACATAGTGTTGATGGTAGAGAATGAAGAAGGGGTGAGTGGTCTAATTACTGGATTCCACAAATACTTAGATTGGAAAGAGTTACATTATAATCTAGAAAAGACAAAGATAATTACGCTTACAAAAGGAGGTAGACGAAAACACGAATGGCCTTGAAGGTGGAAGGGAGTGAAGCTAGAAGAAGTAATGTACGATATAACTTGAAAAGGAATGGAGATTGTAAAGCTCAAATGAGGGAAAGGATAAAAAAACAGCAGAAATAATGAAACAGGTATGAAGAATAGGGAAACGAAGGTTCAAGAATGATTGAAAAAGGATAATGTGGTTATTTGATACACTGGTATGGACAGTATTATGGTACTGAGCGGAGATATGGGGATAAAAGGAAAGGAACAAAAAAGAGTTTACAAGATAAATTATAAGGCGGACGCCGGGAGAAAGGAGTAAGCAAGGAAGAATTAAAGACAAGGGAGGGGATGTATGGGGAAAAATAAGAGATAAGAAAGTGCAGAATATGTAAATGGGAGAAGGAAACACGGAAGCGTGTATGAGATTGATGAAGAAAAAGAATGAAAGAGAAGGTAACCTGACAAAAGTATGTATGTTGTAAAGATTCTAGGAGAGGACGGAATGGGAGAGAAGTGGATGAAGGAGTTCGAGGGGGCTAGAGGGCGAATTGAAAAGAATGAAAGTTAAGGAAAAAACAGACGTGAGTCGCCTAGATTAGAGGCGTAAAAATGTAAATATTGTAGAAGTAAGGTTTATAAGAATTGATGTAAATAGTTATAAAGATTGGACTTGCATGTTGATGGCGGTAGTGAGAAAGTGTGTAGTGACAGGCGGGCAGAAGTTTTTACGGAGTTTGTGTGGAAGGTGTGAGTGAAGTGTGAGGGTTGAAGGCTAGAAGGTGAGTAAGATTGTGAGGGGTACTTTGGGAAAATAGAAATTAAATTACATTATAGTTCGGTGGTGGGACCTGGCTAAATAGGAAAGTGAGGTTAGGTTTGAAACGGAGCAGGGCAGTTTTGTGATCAGGAGTTCGGACCTTCATGGCGGACAAGGGTGGTTCACGTAGTGCTGGGGGACATGAGGGTTGAGAAAAGGGTGTCTCCATGTGAGGTAAGGGGTGAATTAGGGCAAAGAAACTGAAATTTTAGGCCGCTAAGTGACAGCATCCTTAAGAGTCGTCTGTTGGCTGCAGTGCGTACTTGAGTGTATGGATAGGTTACTGTTACCGACGGAAGAGCGGGAGGTGGGCAGCGAGAGTACTTGCAGTGCTGGTAGTGCATTAGACGGGGAGGAAATTTCCAGAAGGACACAAAAGCCGGCTGTGCGCGGCCCGGTGTAGACTAGCGCTTCAGGAAAGGGTAAGAATCGGAGCGAAGCGAACAATAAGGTAAAGGAGAGAGCGTCCAGTGCAAGCGAAGGGGAGAACCTTTTGAAGAGGGAAAGGAAAAGCAAAGAGAGCACGGAGAAAAGCGCGTTAGAGAGCACATTCAAAAAATGCGGACGAGCACGTAGGTCACGTCCCCTAAAAATGGAGAAACATGCGGAGAAGGAGGCTCTCGGGGTGCTGATAGACGTGTTCAGAGGGTTGAGGGAGAATGTATGGGGGGCTATGGAGCAAATGGAAAGTATGAGGGATGACCTAAGTGTAAGGGCGTGAAGCAAGATATTTGGGAGAAGGGGGAGAGTATAATAGAAGAGAAATTGATAGAACGTATAAATAAAAAGGAGGAGAGAGCGGATAGGGAAAGGATCAGGGCAATGGAGTTGAGGATGGAGAGAAGAGAGAAGGCAGATAGGACAAATAATATAGTAATAAGAGAATTTAAGCTGAAGAGCAGGGACGAAAGGGAGGGGGTAGAGGCGCTACTACAGAGTATATCGTAGGATAAGGGCAAGGTGAAGAAGGTTAGGATGGAGGGGAGAAAGGACAATCAAGTCGCGGTGGTGGAATTAGAGAGCTGGGAAGAAAAATTTGGGATAATGCGTAACAAAAATAGGATAAAGGACAAGATGGTTTTTATCGATCAAAATTTGACAAGGAAGCAAGGGATGTGCAGACAATGATAAATGACAGGGCTAGGAAGGAGAGGAGCGAAGAAAGAGCGGAAAAGGTGGGGTATCGGAAAATAAAAATATAGGAGAAAGTGTGAGTATGGGACGAGGAGAAAGAGGTGTTGAAGGATGTACAGGGAAATTTTTTTCGTGGGAAATAGGCGGGGAGAGTAAAGCAGGGAAGGAGTGTTGAAGGTGCTGTACTGGAACGTAGCAGCGGTAAAGAATAAAGATGAGGATTTCTAGAGGCATATTCCGGAATTTGATGCAATTTGACTGGTAGAGACGTGGGTAGGGAGAAAGGAATGGGAAAGAGTAGAGCGGAAGTTTCCAAGGGGGTATAGGTGGAGGCTACAGGAGGCCGTCAAACTAAAGAGGAAAGGAAGGGCTAGCGGGGGAATTATAACAGGGGCAGCATAAGATAATAAATAAAGAGGGGGAGATTCTAAGAGACCGGGTGGATGACAGAGGCTTTGCGGTGGCGAATGGTATGGTAAAATGGGACGAAGAGGGAGAATTTACGTATGTGAGTAAGATGGATGTTTCTGTGATAGACTACCTGATTATGAATATGCAAAGTTGGGACGAGATAGTGAAATTTGCAGTGGAAGAGAGGGTGGAATCAGACCATCAGCCATTATATTTTTGGATGCATGAGGAGATTAGCGAAAGGCAGGATGGGGAGAAAGGTCGTTAGGGGAGAAGATATCTTGGACGACAGAGGCGATATAGAGGTATCAGGAGCAGTTGAACAACGTAAGCTTTGAGAGGGAGTCTGTGGACTAGACATGGGAGCATCTTAAAGAGAGTAGAGGAAGGGAAAGAAAGGAACCGTGAAAAGGGGGGAGTGTGTAGAAATGAGGAAGGAGTTTAGGGCGATGCATAAGAAACAGGAGCAGGAAAAGGAAAAAGAAAAAGAGCTGAAAGAGGAGTTAAGAAGTGTTAAGACAGAAGGGGACGTGTGGAAAATAATTGATAGGTTTGGGAAACGTAGAGTGGGGATAAGTGAGAAGATAAGGTGCGACGATTGGAGAAAATTTTTCAAGGATACGTTTCAGGGGTCAGATAAGCGGAAGATAGATGAGGGGAGTAGAAGAACGAGGGAGGTAGATGAAGAGGAGCTGAACGACCAGGAGATAGAGAAACAGATATGGAAGTTGAAAAAATCTAAAGCAGCAGGGATGGACGAAGTGAAGAATAAATCATGGCTGTATGGAAGACAAGAGATAAGGCAGAGGCTGAAGAGGGTATTAAAAAAGTACGGAAGGGGAGGCATTCCTAAAAGGGTGGAAGGAGGGGCTGATCGTTCCACTGTATAAGAAAGGCGATAGGGCGAGGTAGGAAAATTGTATAGGAATAACGCTAATGAATACTGCGTACCAAATATATGCGATGGTGTTGGAAGATAGGCTGCGCAAGGATGTGAATGGGAAAGGAATATTGCTGGAGACGCAGGCGGGCTTTAGGGAGAGAAGGAGTACTATTGACAATATTCACGTCTTGCAGGACGTGGTGGAGAGAGAACTAACCAAAAAGAGTGCCAAATTGTATGCGTTTTCATAGATCTAAAGGGCGCGTTCCCTTCAGTGGATAGGAGTAGGTCACTCGCATATGCAAATGACAAAGTGCTGCTAGCGAAGAGCGAGGAGGGTTTAAAGGAGATGATGAAAACGTTGAGAAGATACCTGGACAAAAATACGTTTGAGTTAAATGCGGGCCAGTTCAACGTTATGGTGTTCAGAAAAGTGGATGTGAAATATAAGGAAGGGGGGTGGAAGTGAAAGGGAAAAGCGGTGCAGGAGGTGAAAGAGTTTGTGAACCTGGGATTCCGGGTTCGAAGAAATGGGGGTGGATGGTCATATAAAAGAGAGAATGAAAAAGGGAAATGTGGTGATGAGGCAGGTGTGGGGGCTATGGAAAAGGTTGTTCACAGATGATTTTGTAAGGAGGATGAAATTGTTTGATACGCTAGTTCTGAGTTTGTTATTTTACAGAGTGGAGGTGTAGGGGTGGAAAGTAAGTGAGGAGGTGAATAGGATACAGGAGAGGTATGTAAAGGGGACACTGGGGTTGGCAAGGAATACGCCGAACTATATTGTCAGTAGGAAGACAGGCAGAACGAGTTTAGGGATTATAACAGGGAGTCGAGCGTGTAAATATGAGGAGAAATTTTCTGAAGAGGGGGGAAGTAAACTGGTTAGAGAGTGTTGGTGGTAGAAGAAGAACAGGCGTAGTGGTGCAAAGATGGAGGTGGAAAGGGAAAGGTACTTTAGAACGAATGTATTGCAGATGGATGAAGTGAGAATGATGCACGAGGAAGGAAGAAAGGTATATCAGTTGGTTTAAAAGAATGGCATGGACAAAGTAATATTTGTGTGAGAAAGGAGAGCAAGGAAGTCATGAACTTATAGCCAGAATGAGGTGCGGTTGCATGGAGAATTATAATAGGTTCGAAATTTCTAGAGAGAAGAGAATGTACGAATTGTGCGAGAAGGGGGATGCAAAAGTTGAGCATTGGTTGGAGGAATGTAAAGAGTTAGAAAGGAGTGGGATAAGCATGGAGGTATTGTTGCATGAAGTGGGAGACAAAAGGATAGTAGCATGGGTAAAGGGGGTGTTCGGTAAGATGGAGAAGAAGAGAAGAGAGGGGGAAGAGGAATGGAGAAGGAAGGATTGTAAATAAGAGGAAGTAGATGTAAGGAAACTCTGAATATTGTGAATAGTAGTTAAGTATTAGACGTTAGTCACGGAGACGGGGGCTGTCAATGCAAGGCATGGCGAGGAAAGGGAGGCGTGCGTGCGATGCGAGGCGAGGCGCAGCGAGGAAGGTTAGAATATAGATGCGTGCAGATTAGTTATAAAGTGTGGATGGATGTTAATTTGTAATAGTTACATGTAAGAAAATTCTGTAAAAAGCTGGAAGTGTAAGAAAGTCAATTTTTTTAAGGTCAGCAGGCCGAAAAATAAACGTTTATCTATACAGTTTGGAATGGAAGCTTTTAATGTGTCCCCTAAGGGTTTACATTTTTGTTGCACCTTCTTCTTTATTCCTTTACACATCCCCCACACACTTACTTTGTGGTAGAAGGGGGACCTACAGTTTAAGGTGGATTCTGAACCATCAAGAGCAACAGCTCTTAAGTACTTAAAAAATACTTTTTTCGCTAGAGGTACCGGCCCAACGGCTCTCCGGAGATGGACAACTTCCTTGCTAGGATAGTGTTTACCGCATTAGCCACCTAGGCTCTTCAGAGTGCGAGGGGGGAATCGAACCCGCAAGCCGACGGAGAGGGTCCAAAGCTTACGCTTTAGCCCACACGACATCGTCCCACTTTTATCTATCTAATTATAAATATTGTAAAATAGTAAGGATAATACAGTAGAAGGTTTGCAGATGTTCATGTAAGAACCGAAGGTCATGTAAACCTTTAGGGCACACATCATAAATAAGAAAGAAGAAGAATGAACGAGTTCCTCAGCCAAAAAACTGACGATACGAAAAAAGTCAAGAGAAGAAAGCCGTTGCTTTTTGGGAGCTCTACAATATTATCATAGCAGCTTTTTCGAATTTTTCTCAAATCGAAAAATTAAATTTCGTTTCCACAAAAAGTAATAAAAAATATATAATTTCATTTTACGACCAAACAATGCAAAATAGAAAAAGAGAAAAAGACAGAAATTTTCCACTATTAAAGGATCTATAAATTGGTTACAAACCACTTTTTGATACAACCTGTAGCCTTTTTTTAGCCGCAAAAAACGAAATTAAAAATAAGATCAGATTTTTGGATAAAGGACACACGTTTTAAAAAAGCAATAGACAACAATTTTTCTTCCAAAACAGAGGACAACATTTTCGATCAAAAATTTGTTGATAGCATGCGTAGTTTTTGTTTGATATCGTAGTGCAAAACATTCACAATAGAGAAATTCAATTTGTGAAAACGACACAAGGTATAAAAAAAATTTGTGAACAAGAAGTGCCAGACCGAAAAGGATCTTCAAATTGGTTATAAATAGCTTTTAAATAGGATTAGTACATTTTCTTTCGATCGAAAAAATAAGATTAAAAATAAAAAATTAAATTTTTGAAAAAGCGACACAATTTAAGAAAAAAATAAAAAGCCAACATTTGTTGAACTAAATAATATCTAGAAGTTTTGTCATATGCTCATATTAAAAAAATAAATTAAAAATACGACAAAAAAAGAACTTTTTGGAAAAACGAGACAACCAAAAATAACATTTTATTTGACAACATTTTTTTGTCTAAATTATGTCTACAAAGGGCACCGCAGAATTTATATAGGAAACGACTCTCGAATAAATTGTTTGAAACTTTGCTTCCTGGTATTTCTCGATGTGTAGATAAAATTTCTCGAGGAACAATAAGTCCAGAAAATTCGAGTTTTCGCGATATAGCCGTTCAAAGTTAAGGTTTTTATGCATTTCGCAAACTCTTTCACCTCCTGCATCGCTTTTCCCTTCTACTTCCACTCCCCTCCCTTATATTTCACACCTCCTTTCTTGAACACCATAAACTTGAACTAGTCCGCATTCAACTATGCCCTATTTTTGTCGAGGTATCTTCTCAAGCTTTTCATCATCTCCTTTAAAGTCTCCTCGCTCTTTGCTAGCAGCACTTTGTCATCTCCATATGCGAGTGTCCTCCTATCCAATGAAGGGAACGCGCCCTTTAGATCTATAAAAACGTGTACAATTCGGCACTCTTTTTGGTTAGTTCTCTCTCCATCACGTGCTGCAAGACGTAAATATTGTCAATATTACTCCTTCCCTCCCTAAAGCCCGCCTGCGTCTCCGGCAATATTCCTTTCACCTCCATATCCTGGCTCAGCCTATCTTCCAACACCATCGCGTATATTTTGTAAGAAGTATTCATTAGCGTTATTTCTATATAATTTTCCTGCCTCGCCCTATCGCCTTTCTTATTCAGTGGTACGGTAAACCCATCCCTCCACCCTCTTGGAAATCCCTCCCCCTCGTACTTCTTTCACTACCCCCTTTAGCCTTTGCATTACTTCTTGTGTCCCAAACAGCCATGATTCATTCTCTACTTCGTCCATCCCTGCTGTCTTAGATTTTTTCAACTTCCATATCTGTTTCTTTATCTCCTCGTAGTTTAGCTCCTCTTCATCTACCTCCCTCGTTCTTCTACTCCCCTCATCTATCTTCCGCTTATCTGACCCCTGAAACGCATCCTTGAAAAATTTCCTTCAATCGTCGCTCCCTATTTTCTCACTTATCCCCACCCTACGTTTCCTACACCTATCAATTATTTTCCACACGTCGCCTTCTGTCTTAAAAACTCTCAACTCCTCTTTCAGTTTTTTTTCTTTTTCCTTTTTCTGCTCCCTCTTCTTATACATCGCCCTTAACAACTTCCTCATTTCTACGTGCTCCCCACTTTTCGCGGTTCCTCTCTTTCACTTCCTCTACTTCTTTTTCACCTTTCTCTTCATCATTTTACATTCCATATCCCACCACGGCTTCACTATTCCTTTTTTCTTCTTCCTAAATATTTTCTTTTGCATATAACCTTTCACTTTCTCTTTAAGATCCTCCCAGACTCGTCCACAGACTCCCCCTCAAAGCTTGCGTTGTCCAACTGCTCTTGATACCTCTATATCGCCTCTCTCGTCCATGACATCCTCTCCCCAAACGACCTTTCTTCTCCATCCTGCCTTTCGCTAATCTCCTCATGTATCCACAAATTTAATGGCTGATGGTCTGATTCCACCCTCTCTTCCACTACGAATTTCACTATCTCCTCCCACCCTTGCATATTCATAATCACATAGTCTATCACAGAAACACCCATCTTACTCACATACGTGTATTCTCCCTCTTCGTCCCCTTTTACCATACCATTCGCAACCGCAAAGCCTCTGTTATCCACCCAGTCTCTTAGAATCTCCCCCTCTTTATTTATTATCTTATCCTTCCTCTGTTATAA
>NC_046660.1:136916757-136920371 GCF_010883055.1 Belonocnema kinseyi
AAAAGAAACATCAACACCCAGGTTTCTATCAAGCCCAAAGATCTTGCAGAAATTGATGACGGGCTTCGTGGACATTTTTTCGAAGAATCGGACCTCTGGACTATCAATTGTTATGTGTATAATGCAGCGAGAGCCTTGGACGAAACGAACCGTAAAATAAAACCAAACATTGATTTAAAGACCTACGGACGAATGCACCAACTTGCCATAAAGATAGGCTGGACAAGACAGTACGCGTCCCGCATTCAGTGTATGATTGACTACATCTCATATAGGAGGAATTTTACCGGCAAGGTTCGAAAGTTCGCGCGCGAACTCTGAACTCATTATCACATACTTAACAATTTAAAGCTGCTGACTATCAGGCAGTATATTGCTGACTGAATATGGATACAATCTGACGCTGAAAAAGTCTAGAGCGGAGAGAGATGTGGGTCCGAGAAAATCAAAAGTTTCTCTCTGACCCATCTCAAATCTTCAAAGACCCTCAAGTTACTGTCGCCACTCGCCCAAATCCAAGCATTTGGCCCGTATTTTCACCTCATATTTAAAGTCGGAAGGGCCATGTCCGGAGTTGTTGGTGGAAAAGCGCACAATACTCGCAGCTCACCTAAATGATAGGATTGTTCGAGCAATTGAACCTGTGTTGCAAGAAAGTATGAAGAACGCGGCTCAAAGAAGGCGTAGCAGGATTCCGGGAGAACCTGTTCACCGATAGATGTGTGTGCAAAGACGCAGCATTCTACCAGCGTGACGTGTCGATGGCCTGGATTAATTACCGAAAAGCTTTCGATTCGACCTCCCATAGACTTATCATCTAACGTTTGGAAAGCTTAAAAGTTCATCCGCAAATCTTAAGGTGCATAAAGAGATTGATGCCGCTTTAGAAACCTAGATTTAATATCTCATCTGGAAAGAATCATGTGACAACTTCTCTTTTGCCTCACATTATTTCCACTATCTCTAGCACTTCGCCATTCTGACGGCTACTTTTACGGCAAACCCGCAGATCGAAGGTACAAAGTCACTCATGTATTTTACATGTACGAATTTAGGATCTATGCTAAAAACAAAGAGCAACTACATCTAGCTCTAGGAAATGTCGAATGGTAAACTAAGGAAATAGGAATGGAATTTGGGACAGAAAAAAGCGCCAAGGTTTATATAAAGCAAGGAAAAGTTAATGGCATCCTTGAAGACCCTCAGTTCGTCGATAGAAGTGCTATACGACACCACTGAACTAGAAAGACTTATACATACCTGGGTCTGCCACCGAGCCGCGTTCAGGTTGTGGCATCTACAAATGATACTCCCCGAAGCAGATAGAAACGTCTCATCCGGCAGATTTGTTCTACCGTACTGTTCGCGAGCAAAAAAATATCTGCAACGAAAATGCTTGCCTTGATATCGGGACACGAAAAGTTATGCAAATGAAAAAAGTATGCAACTTAAGTCTTCTGTTCCGCGACTGTGCATCTCACGCCTTGAAGGTGGTAGCGGAATATTCAATCTTGAATGTCTTCACAATAGGATTATTCTGAGCGCAACACATAGAGTCCACCTTAACATACTGTCCCCACCTTTTGAGCCACGACATTTCCGATGGTAGCTGCAGGGCGTGCCATGTACACCCCGGGCATTTAGCACACATACTATCTAGTTGTCAAACTCATGCGGAAACGACCTACATCCAAAGGAACGATGCGGCACAAAGAGTGCTTTACTACCATCTCTGTCACTCTTACTGAATTAACCTTAATATCGCTCCTCTAAATGCTCCTAGTTAAATAGAGTCAATTGTCGAGAATAAGAAGTGCCACATATATATGAACTTTATATTCTCGACAATTATTTCTGTTGCACAATCGAGAGCGGACATGGTTCTTTTTGACTTCTAGAAGCGAACCACGCTTGTTATTGCATTCTCGGCGATGTTAGAGGTGCCAAGCTTTTACTAGTTAATAGCCTGAAAAGCATCCCTAGCATCTCGTGGGAACAACAATGACAACAAAAAAACATAGTTGTTGTAAGTGCGGTTCAAAACAACAGAACGCACAGTGCTCCCGACAATGGGTCGGCCAACAATGCCAACCAATCTAGAGCTGGGGGAGCCAATGAAAATGCATTCAATGCGATGGATCGGCGGGAACTCGTGACCTTTGGGTGGACGGAGCAACTAAATCACGACTTGCTAGACTGCTACGATGCGAATGTAGCCCGTGAACGGGGTTACATGGCACAGCTGCATGCTCTGTGGTGCGAGAAACACCCGGAGTTATCGCACTTTTCGCAGCAACGTTTGCGAAACCATGCTGAACTACTCCGTAAAAGGGGCTATGTAAGCGGAACGCCTACTCTACCACAGCTAGCAGAAGCCGGCAACAAAGAAAGAGACGCGACACTAAGACCAACCATGGGCAGGCATCCACTAGATGAAGAGCGATGCTTTACGACCCGGAGAAACATCAACACCAAGGTTTCTTTCAAGCCTAAAGACCTGGCTGAAATGGATGACGAGCTTCGTGGACATTTTTCCGGTGAATCCGTCCTCTGGGCTATCAATTATTGCGTGTATAATGCAGCGAGAGCTTTGGCCGATGCGAACCGTAAAAGAAAACCAACGGCTGGTCATAAGACCAAAAGACGAATGCATCAACTTGCCATAAAGATAGGCCGGGCAAGACAGTACGCGTCCCGCATTTAATGTGTGATCGACTACATCACATCTGGCAGGAATTTTACGGCCAAAGTCCGAAAGTTCGCGCGCCAACTCCGGACCCGTTATCACACACTTAACAAGTCAAAGCTGCTGACCGTCAGGCAGCATATTGTTGAGAGAATACGGATACTATCTGACGCTAAGAGAAGTCTAGAGCGGAGGGAGAGATGGGTCAGAGAAACTCAACAGTTTCTCTCTGACCCATCTCGACTCTTCCAAGACCCTCCAATTACTGTCGAACACCCACCCAAACCAGAGGAGGTCGAAGTATTTTGGAGAGAAGTCTACGAAGTTCAGCATTTTTCCCTCATAACACCTGATAAAGAATGCCCACCCATCACTACTGAGGAGGTGAAAATGTATTAAGAGGGATGAAGAACTATTCCGCACCGGGACCAGATTGCATCAAAACCTTCTGGTGGAAAAAGATTTCTTCAACCCATCAGCATTTGGCCCGTATTTTCACCTCATATTTGAAGTCGGAAGAGCCGATTCCAGAGTGGTTGGGGGAAGGGCGCACAATACTCCTGCCGAAAATAGGCCACTTAGCTGACCCGAAGAATTACAGGCCAATAACTTGTCTGAACACGCTTTATAAGATATTCACAGCTATTCTAAATGATAGGATTGTGCGGGCAATTGAACCTGTGTGGCAAGAAATGTATGAACAACGAGGCTCGAAGAAAGGCGTAGCCGGATGTCGGGAGAACATGCTCATCGATAGATGTGTCTACAAAGATGCAGCATTCTACCAGCGTGACCTATCGATGGCCTGGATTGATTATCGGAAAGGTTTCGATTCCACATCCCATAGACTTATCATCTGTCTTTTGGAAATCTTAAAGGTTCATCCGCAAATAGTTGGGTGCATAGAGAGATTGATGCCGCTTTGGAA
>NC_046660.1:136920471-136931322 GCF_010883055.1 Belonocnema kinseyi
CTCATGTATTTTACATGGACGATCTTAAGATCTATGCTAAAAACAGAGAGCAACTACATCTAGCTCTGGGGATTGTCGAACGATATACTAAGGAAATTGGAAAGAAATTTGGGTTAGACAAATGCGTCAAGGTTTATTTGAAGCGAGAAAAACTTAATGACATCCGTGAAGATCCTGAGCTCGTTGATAGAAGCGCCATACGACACCTTTGCGCTGGAGAGACTTATACATACCTGGGCGTGCCACAGAGCCGCATTCAGGATGTGACATCTATAAAGAATACTCTCCGAAGCAGATACAAACGTCTCATCCGACAGATTTGGTCTTCCGAACTGTCGACGAGGAACAAAGTATCTGAAACGAACATGCTTGCCATCCCGGTGTTACTCTATTCATTTTGTTGCAAAAGGAAGAGACCCTCTTCTTAAAATGGTCAGGAATCACGAAGAAGTGGGCAAAGGAGCATTTCTGTACAAAGCAGCGGAGGAGACTGCTGAAACACTCGGACTTGACTTCAGTATTATGGGTGAGCAAAATGCCACAAATCTAATCTATCTCGAGTACTCACTCCTGAAAGCCCGGATTAAGAAAGCACAAGAGAAAAACTTTCGTGAACAGCTCCTCGATAAGAGGATGCACGGTATCTTCCACAGAAATGTGAAGGATCAGTCAATGTCTTGTGAGCTGACGTTTGCTTTCCTTAAATCGCCCGGATTGAAGTCTGGTACAAAGGGTTTCATTTTTGCATGCCAAGACGGTGTCATTTCCGCCTTAACATACCGTCGCCACATTTTGAGCCCAGACATTCCCAATGATAGCTGCAGGGCGTGCCATGCACACCCCGAGCATTTAGCTCACATACTATCTAGTTGTCCAACACACGCGGGAACGACCTACATTCGAAGGCATAATGCGGCACTCAGAGTACTTTATTACCATCTCTGTCACTCCTACGGCATTCAGCTTAATATTTCTCCTCTAAATGCTCCTAGGGAAATTGAGTCAATTGTCGCGAATGGGAAGTGCCGCATATACTGGAACTTTATATTCTCGACCATTGTTTCTGTTGCTCACTCGAGGCCTGACATGGTTCTTCTTGACTTCGAGAAGCGAACCATGTTCGTTATCGAAATTTCGGCACCAGCTGACAAAAACATCATAGCCAGGGAGAATGAAAAGAAAGAGAGGTATCGAGGCCTTATAAGGGAGTTGCAACGATTGTACCCGGAATATTCTGTTAAACTGATCGTCCTTATCATCGGCGCTCTTGGAGGTGCCAAGCTTTCACTTGCTATTAGTCTAAAAAGCATCCCTGCGTGTCAACAACATGCTACAATACTTGCGGGAAAAATGCAGAAGGTTGACCCCAAGTTGTCCTTGGGTCACTCCGTGTTCGGAGTTGGACAACTAGATAGTATGTGAGCTAAGTGCTCGGGGTGTGCATGGAATGCCCTGCAGCTATCATCAGGAATGTCTTGGCTCAAAATGTGGCGACGGTAAGTGAAGGTGGAAATGACACCGTCTTGGCATGCAAAAATGAAACCCTCCGTAACAAACTTCAATCCGAGCGATTTAAGAAAGGCAAACGTTAGCTCACAAGGCATTGACTGATCCTTTACATTTCATTTGCAACTCTATGTGCTGTACCCAGAATAATCCTGTTGTGAAAGCATTCAATACTCAATATTCCGCAACCACCTTGACGGCGTCAGATATACAGTCGTGGAACGGAAGACTTAAGATGCATGCTTTTGTTCATGTGCATAACCTTTCTTGTCCCAATATCAAGGGATCTGAGCTCGTTCTTCGTCCATGGAACTACTCCAAATGAATAGAGTACTACCGGGAATGCAAGCATGTTCGTTGCAGATACTTTGTTCCTCGCCGAAAGTTCGGAAGACCAAATCTGCCGGATCAGACGTTTGTATTTGCTTCTGAGAGTATCCTTTATAGATGCCACATCCTGAATGCAGCTCTGTCGCACGCCCAGGTATGTATGAGTCTTTCTACAGCAAAGGTGTCGTCTAGCACTTCTATCAACGAGCTCAGGATCTCCAGAGATGCCATTAAGTTTTCCTCGCTTCAAATAAACCTTGGCGCATTTGTCTAATTCAAATTCGATTCCAATTTCCTTAGTATATCTTTCGACAATAAGTCTATGGGAGGTCGAATCGAAAGCTTTCTGATAATCAATCCAGGCCAGAAGGTTTTGATACAATCTGGCTCCGGTGCGAAATAGTTCTTCATCCCTCTTAATACTTTTTTCACCTCCTCGGTAGTGATCGGTGGGCATTCTTTATCAGGTGTTATGAGGGCATCACATAGCTCCTTGAAGTTATTTATATTTACGGAGTCTTCGACCAGTCTGTGCTGCACTTCGTGGACTTTTCTCCAAAATACTTCGACCTCCTCTGGTTTGGGTGGGTGTTCGACAGTAACTGGAGGGTCTTGGAAGAGTCGAGATGGGTCAGAGAGAAACTGTTGATTTTCTCTGATTCACCTCTCCATCCGCTCTAGACTTCTCTTAGCGTCAGATAGTATCCGTATTCTCTAAACAATATGCTACCTGATGGTCAGCAGCTTTGACTTGTTAAGTGTGTGATAACGGGTCCGGAGTTCGCGCGCAAACTTTTGAACCTTGCCGGTAATATTCCTGCTATATGTGATGTAGTCAATCACACACTGAATGCGGGACGCGTACTGTCTTGCCCAGCCTATCTTTATGGCAAGTTTGATGCATTCGTCTTTTGGTCTTATGATCAACCGTTGGTTTTGTTTTACGGTTCGCATCGGGCAAAGCTCTCGATGCATTATACACACAATAATTGATAGCCCAGAGGTCGGATTCTCCGGAAAAATATCCACGAAGCTCGTCATCTATTTCAGCTAGATCTTTAGGATTGAGAGAAACCTCGGTGTTGATGTTTCTCCGGGTCATAAAGCATCGCTCTTGCTCCATTCGATGCCTGCCCGTGGATGGTCTTAGTGTCGCCTATCTTTCTCTGTTGCCGGCTTGTTCTGGCTGTGGTAGGGTAGGCGTTCTGCTTACATAGCCCCTTTTTAGCAGTAGTTCAGCACGGTTTCGAAGGCTACTTACCATCGACTGCAATGGATTTATGTTAGCGCTTGATCCAATCCTCGAAACATTTTTTATAATCGGTTTGCGGTATAGCCATCAGAGCCATTTTCGATTTTTCCATGACCTCATCTCGGGTGCTGTAACGCGTTCCGCGGAGCGGTTTCTTGGATCGACCGAATAGAAAAAAGTCTCTGGGAGCCAAATCGGGTGAATTCAGTGGTTGCTGGATGGTATTTATTATAACAACTTTTTGATTTTTTTTTAAATCAAACATTTTAATTTTGACAGCATACAAAATAATAGAAAGTCCAAAAATTACATTTTTCATGTAACAATTTCAAAGTATTTCAACGATTCTCAAATATATAAATGCATTTTCCAGTAAAAACATTAGAAATGAGCAAATTCAGTTTATGGAATAACGATTGAATTTGTAATAAAATATTCAACAACCATGTTTTTAAAGAATTCAAAAACCGGCATAAGATATTTTAAAACGACGCCAAATGCAAATCATATAAGAATAATGTCAACGCAGCCTCTCTCAATTGTATAAACGAAAATTACGATTTCAATTGTAAGAGCGCGTGCGAGAGACAATCGCCTAGTAGTGAACTTGTTCTTCTTTTACTTTTCGTGAAGGAACACATAAAACAAATGAAACATAAGTAAACTCTAAAAATGCAAGTACAGCGTTATTGTACTTAACTGCTTAATTTTAAATCATCTCTATGAAAAATGATTCATATAAATAGAATCAAGATTACCATAACAATGATTGTTAGAGACATTTTGCCATAGAAATTTTTATTAAAAATTAACCTTCGTCGGTTATTTATCCAAATAAATGCCACTCCAATCATGTTTGCAGAAAAAACTATTTTGTAGAAGAAAAAAAATTGAATTGTTATTAACCATCTATATTGCTTATGTTTGATAAAGCTTGGAGTATACAAATGGCATCAAGGATAAGTGTGAATCACTTTCGGTCGGAAAATTCAATTTAACTATAAGAAAAATTCATTTATAAACAATTTGTATATAACAACAGTAATTGTTAACGCATGCTCATTTCTGTTACAAATTAAGACTCACGAAAAATATTAGCAACTTAGCTCGAATAAAAAACAATTTTTTCTTTGAGAAAAAAACACTAATCAGAATTCGTTGATGAAATTTTTTTATGATAATAAAGTTAAATATTATTAAAATTTATTATGTTCCATGAATGCAAGGGCAATAATTCCGACTAGCAGTGTTTTTCTATCTGCATTATTTCTTCAAATAAAAACTCACAAAGCTTAAATAGCCAATGTTTTCACCTCATTTGTTTATACATATATTTTTACTCTGTGAAGAAATTTAAAAAAAGGAAACAAAAATTCTCTTACAAATTTAATTTAATTTATGTAATTTAATTTATTCGACCAAATTGTATTAATTAACATAATGATAGATTTTTCGGTTGATTGGTCATTTTATTCTACGTGTTTTCACAACGACTTTTCGCACATTACACATTGATTCGCTTCAGAATAATGCGACCTTCTAAGTCTGAATAATTTTAGAAATACATAGTTATTCAAATTAAAATTCAAAGCTCCCTATTCCATTAAAATTACATAAAAAATTCTGCACACAGAAAAAAGAACCTTATATTTTACTGAAAATCAAGTTAAATCTAAAGATCTTCTTAGTACGTATATGAACAACATGACAGTTTAGTAAACGTTAAAATCATAGGCAAATAAGTATGACTATCAATTATGGTTACTAAGTACCGATTCTCAAGTGATGCGGACCTGCGGATCAGTAGATTCTACCGATCCAGTCGCTATTCTGTACAGTTTCTGGATGCTGCAATTACGAATTATCATGTCACTTTAACGAATAATATAAAGAGATCTGAATTATGTTATTGGCGTAGACTATAGTTAAGACAGCACAATAAATTGTGAAAAAGTATTTCTAAAAAATAATTAATAAATAAGCGCACGGTTATTTCTTATAAATACTTTAAAATATACTTATAATTAATCGTTATTTGTAAGTTATAATGCCTATAATACAATTAAAAATTCGCACGCAATGGGTGGGGGGGGGGATTCGAACGCATAAACATAATCACGCAAGTCAACAGTCTTAACCACTACACTAGTATACGAGTTGCAATCTGTAAAATAATTTTGAAATTAATTTGTAACGGAGTCTGGTGACGATCTTTCAGTAACGTCCACTGCGCTACTATTGTAATCTCGGTTCAGAGGATTTTACATGTAGTTCAATATATAATACGAAGGAATAGAGGTTTATTTTACTGAAGGATAACCGTTGAATTTACCGTAATTTCATTGTGACATTTACGAAATGCTAAGCGATTTTGACATTTTCACCCTCTTATTAAGAACTTATACTGATTCGAACATGGGTGTTATTTTCTGTAATTTTAATGTAATGGGAAGTTTTTTAAATTTTAATTTCAATAACTATTTATTGTTTAAAGTATTTAGACTTAGAAAAACGAATTTAATCCGATTAAGCTCTAAGGCTAGTGGGCGAAACGTCGTTGTGAAAATCTGGTAAAATAAAATGGCCAATAAACCGAAAAACCTACCATCATTTTAATTAACACATCTTAGTCAAAAACCATTATATCACCTTAAATTTACTGACGGTTAGAAAATTTTTATCTACAAATTGGATTTTCCAAAAAATATATTTTATGAAAATGTAAGAGAATCTTGCCAAAACAACGATGACGTTATCTTGATGGGAACTTGGCGAAGAATATCCCTAAAACTACTAGGCAGTCTGATAAGTCCCTGAAAAATGAAACAAGGAGACGTTTTTTTGGCCAAAGTCGGTTTTATTTTCCAACATACTCTCCTTTTAGGTCGATACAGCGAGTCCAACGATTTTCTAACTTTTTGATATCGTCCGAAAAGTACTCGATCGGAAGGTCTCCAAAATACGCCTCAGTTTCAGCTATGAGTTCCTCATTTGAGTAAAAACGCTTACCCGTGAGCCATCTCTTCAGGTTAGGGAACAAGTAATAGTCGCTGGGGGCCAGGTCTAGTAAATACGGTGGCTGAGGAACCAATTCGAAGCCGATTTCATGCAATTTTGCTTGCGCAACTAAGCATGAATGAACAGGCGCATTGTCGTGAAGATAAAGCGGTTTTTTCTTCATCAAATGCGGTCGTTTTTCGGCAATTTCGATTTTCAATCGGTCCAATAATGATGAATAGTATGCTCCGATTATGGTTTTACCTTTTTCGAGATAGTCCACGAACATTATGCCATGTGCATCCCAAAATACGGAGGCCATAACCTTTCCGACCCATTTTTGCGTTTTTGGACGCTTCGGAGCACTTTGGCCCGGTGGAACCCACTGTTTTGCCTGTTGCGTTGACTCAGGAGTGTAGTAGTGGCTCCAGGTTTCATCCATGGTTATAAATCGGCGCAAAAACTCGGTCGGCTTACGCGAAAATAATGCCAAATTCTGCTGGGAGGTTGTCACACGAATTCGTTTTTGGTCCACTGTGAGCAAACGCGACACCCATCGCGCGCAGAGCTTCTTCATGTCCAAAACTGAATGCACGATATTGCCCACACGTTCCAATGATATGCCTACAGCATTAGCTACCTCTCTCAATTTCGCTTTGGGATCATTCAACATCATATCATCTTACTTATGAATCGTTCCAATCGACGGTGCAGAGTCCGGGTAATACTTATCCAGCTTGGCCTTGGTCTCGGATATCGTTTTCTTGCGAAGATAGTAGTGTTTGATCAAAACTCGAAACTCAGATTTTTCCATATTAAAAAAAACTCGGAGGTTAGTCGCTTCTCAGTGCTGTAACTTGTAAATGCGTAAACCTAAATGGCTGAAGTTTTGCCAGGCGTCATTTGAAGGATCAAGCTCGACGAAAATGGTTCACATTAGTGAATACTAATGCCATCTCTTAGAATTTTCAGGTACTTATCAGACTGCCTAGTAAGTCTACTCTAGAATCTAAGAATATTCTTTCAAGATGTCGAGATAAAAAGCTTTAACCACCACATTCATTTAGTTTAAAAATCAGCACAGAATTCAGGCACACAAAGGTTATAATCGAAGTAAAAAAGAATATAAAAACTAAGATATCATAGATCAGGTAATTTTTTAAAAATTGTTCAGATTTCAAAATAATAAAATTGATAGAATTACTAAATATTTTATTGAAGCTTCGAAACATAAATTCTTATGGACTAAAAATACGTACAAAAACGTTCATATTAGAAAAATTAATGATAAATGGTTCAAAAATTTGTCGGATGTACATATACCCGAGAATATCAAATATTTTCTAAGATAGGTCTTAAATTTAGTGCAGCTTCGAAAAACAAATACAGAATATTAAAAGAGACCCTTGCTTCTGCAAAAGAAAAAGCTATGTATTTAAACTCAGAAAATAGACTGCATGAGTCATATGTAGCACTCATAGTGTCTAATTATTATCTTAACTCAAATTTTGAATGTAAAAAACAAGCACAATTTCAAATCATAGGTGAAAGGACAAAAAGTTTCTTATAGAAAACAATAACATAATCGTTAGTCATGCAGACAAGGGAAATGTGACTATAGTCCTGAATAAAAT
Organism: Belonocnema kinseyi; assembly: GCF_010883055.1. NCBI lineage: Eukaryota > Metazoa > Arthropoda > Insecta > Hymenoptera > Cynipidae > Belonocnema > Belonocnema kinseyi. Next base: position 136,928,191 of record NC_046660.1, read on the forward strand.
CACTTATACCGAAATATAACGTTCTTTTACATGCACACAGGTGAATGGCCTAAATGTAATACGTAGTTTCTCCACGGTTTTCTCGCCTCCCAAAAATAGTAAAGAAAGGAATTCTTGTCAGGGTGGTTACATCATTTATAAATTCTCCACTCTATGATAAATCCAAGTATCTAAGTAAATTTATACAAAATATTTTAGGAAAATCAAACACTTATATAAAAAAACAGTTTTGTCTTAATAAAAAGAAATCTAGTCATTAAATAATATACCAAAAAATCACATACTTCTTTCCTTATATGTTACTTTACTCTTTACTAATACTGGTTTTTTTGCGAAAACCAAGGCTGATTACCAAGGCCCCGTGTTCGCAAGAAAGCAGTTTCTACAAATGCGGCCTTTTTCGTAATTTCGGTTCACATTTTTACAGTATCTGCATTTCTTATAACAAATTAACAATTTATATAATTTTCTTCACAAATAAGAAGATCACCTGTAAATTAGCCAAGAACGATTCCAAAAAAGTTTTAAAAGTAATTTTAAATGAACGGTCTACGCGAATAATGATTTTATCAATTCTCTTCGGTCATCTCGGTTTTCTGTTTTCGTCGATAATGTTTTCTTAAATATCACGTAAGAATGTTCCACACAATTTGTTCATTGCCATTATTGAATTGAAATGAAATTTGATTAAAGGACACACTAATTTACAAAAAGAAAATTTCATAAAATTACTGTATTTCCGCTCCAATAATGCATATTGTTTATTTAATGATACATACTACAGATAGACTTACGGAGTTCCAATGGGATCTTAAATCTTAGCCGCTGTTTCTGATCTAGTGATGGAGAATATTGAAGGTCGTATTCATACCGATCTCCATTATTACATAACATTCTTTTATTGTTATGGAGACGACATTCTTGATTGTACCCCTAAGGACAAAGTAGAAAATCTAAAATTAATATTCAATCAATACAATCTTAAATTAAAATTCTGCATAAAAAGGGAGATCGATCAGAGTATCAACTTCTTTGATATCACAATGAGAAAGCATGATGGGGAATTGGAGACTGATTCGTATAGAAAAGAAACTTGGTCTGGAAGATATATGAATTTCAACTCTTATGCTCCACTTAAATACAAAATAAGCGTCATCGATAGTCTTAATTTACATAACTTATATAACAATAATAATTCAAGAATAATTTATATAATTAAGTTATTGATTGCATAGGATGTAAGGGATATAAAAGTTTTCATAACTTGATATGAACATTAGTTCAATTGTTTTGGTCTTACGATCAAGTTGGAAATAAAAAGACAAGGAATAATCCGAGTCAATATTTCAATTGAAATTTAAAGAATTATTACATCTTGCGACGTTTCTACCTCAATCTGTCGGCCATCCTCAGGCAAATTTTACCTAATACAAAATTGTTACAAAAAAGTTGGCAAATTTTAAAAAATTAACATTGTCGTAGAAAAAAATTATAAAGGCAAAAGTGTATATACGCGCGCTCGTATATACGAGGTGTGGTTAAAAAATAAGGTGACTTTATGGTTTTCTCAAAAAATATTCATTTATTCCTCAATATTTATGTTGTCCCCTTCGAAGTAATCCCCTTCAGATATAATACACTTTGTTTCAACGCTTTTTCAATCATCGAAGCACTTCTGATAATAATTTTGTGGTATAGCCTTGAGTTCTTTCAGCGATGCAGTTTTGGAAAAAAAAGTCACTGGGGGCAAAATCCGGTGAATATGGAGGCTGAGGCATGACTGTGATGCTGCTTTTGGTCAGAAAATCTTTAACAAGCAACAATGAATGAGCAGGTGCGTTATCGTGATGCAAAAGCCACGAATTGTTTTTGGAAAGTTCCAGACGTTTTTTGCGTATTCCCTCACGCAAACAGCGCATAACTTGAAGGTAAAACTCCTTATTGACCGTACGACCTTGTGGTAAGAATTTCTAATATACTACGCCATGGTAATCAAAGAAGACAGTAAGCAAAACCTTCACATTTGACCGCACTTGGCGTGCTTTTTTCGGTCTCGGAGACTGAGGATACTTCCACTGAGACGATTGGTTTTTAGTATCGACGTCATAACCATATACCCACGATTCATCCCCAGTTATAACCCTTTTGAGAAAATCAGGATCATTATTGACTTCATTCAACATCTCCTGAGCGAAGGTCATACGATGGATTTTTTTATCAAAATGAAGCAGTTTTGAAACAAATTTCGCTGACACACGTCTCATGCCCAAAACGTCCGAAAAGATAGCATGGCATGAGCCAACCGACATGCCAACATCTTCAGCAACTTCTCTGATGGTAATTCGGCGATTTTTCAACACCATTTCTTGCACTGCTTGCACGTTTTCATCTGTTGTTGACGTGCTGGGACGTCCAGGGCGAGGTTCGTCTTCGACATCCTCTCGGCCTTCTTGGAACAGCTTGTACCACTTATACACATTTTTGTAACTCAGAGTAGACTCACCGTATACAACTGTCAACATTTCAGGAAGTTTTAGAGCACCGGATTCCATTTTTCACACAAAATTTAATGCAAACACTTTACTCCATTTTTTTCGAAAGAAGAAAATCGCCGAGCACACCAAACCCTTCTAACCTTTCACGCTTCTGCCAGAAAAACAACACGAGCTATATAGTCAAAACTGTAAACATCGTGACGAGTACACCAACACAACAAAACAAAAAATATTAAACTTGAATGTACGAAGCCCGCGAAAATGGAAAAGTCACCTTACTTTTTGAATACACCTCTTATAAATATATATATATATTAAGAAGTATATGAAGTCCATGCAATAGTGTGCGTTCGTACACTTCTCTGAGAATCTTTAAAATTCTTTGAAATTGTTGAATGAAAAAGTGTAATTTCTGATTTACCATTTTTTTAAGCATAAGAAAATAATTTTTGTTTGAAAACCCACACACGAGAGAAAAAATAAATTGAAAGACAATAGTTGCGATCAGAATTTTCCCACGCAGCAGGCGAGTTTTATTTTCTTTTTTTACTCTTTATTATTATTATGTTTTTCACGATCAAAATAAAAAAGATGCACACTATTCAAGAGTCATTCTTAACAAATTTGTACATCTTTT
>NC_046660.1:136931422-136933638 GCF_010883055.1 Belonocnema kinseyi
TTATATTCTCGACAATTGTTTCTGTTGCTCACTCGAGGCTTGACATGGTTCTTCTTGACTTCGAGAAGCGAACCATGTTCGTTATCGAATTTTCGGCACCAGTTGACAAAAACATCATAGCCAAGGATAATGAAAAGAAATAGAGGTATCGAGACCTTATAAGGGAGTTGCAACGATTGTACCCGGAATATTCTGTTAAACTAATCGTCCTTATCATCGGCGTTCTTGGAGGTGCCAAGCTTTCACTTGCTAATAGCCTAAAAAGCATCCCTGCGTGTCAACAATATGCTAGAATACTTACGGGAAAAATGCAGAAGGCGGTTGTCCTTGGGTCGATCCGTGTTGCCTCAAAAATGTTAAAATGCGCTCATTTTTTGAATTTTTATCCAAAATGGCTGGCTAAAGAACTTGACTTTTAGTTTAAGACACTCAAAAATATACCAAAGGACAAGCCAAGCTGTCAACTCTTTCAAAAATTATCATGCTAACAAACTAAAAATCTACAGACTAACAGACAGACAGAACAATTTTAAAAAAAAATTCTGCATTAAGCGACAATTCTGGAGTTTAAGTTTTTTTGTATTTTATAAAATGTAAAAGTAATTATTAGCTCATTTATGAAAAAATAGGGGTAATTTATACTAATAATTGGTATATTCTTTATATATTTAAGATATTGAAAGATATCAATACAAATATTATAAAATATTATCCTTAGAATTAACTCAGGGCGCCTACTCAAATTCTGTAAAAAAATTGCGTGACAATTCTAGATTGTTGCCAGGTATCTGTAGATTATCCCAAGGTATAATTTTCCTGAATAATGAGCCCCTCAAGTATTAAATATCACATTCTTTAAAGCAATTCTGACCCTACATCCCTTAAAAAGTATTGCATAATATTTAAAAAAACTTCCGTTATCCATTTGTGAGTGGTTAAATGGTAGTTAACTAAGTTTATTTAGAGTGTTTAAAAAAATAGAAATAAATTAAGCGTGATTCAAAAAAGGCTTTTTTCAAAAATGTCTTCCCTACAAATTGTTCCTTTTGGTGTCAAAATGTCCCCTGAATATGGTCATTAGGTATAAAAAAATATTTAGGGATCTCTCAAGTCAATTTTTGTACAAAATTGCTTTTTTAATTTTCACTATTAATTTATAATTTACTTTAGTACATATGAATTTTTTTTCTATTATAAAGCAAAAAAAACCATTAAAAGCGGAAACTAAAATAACATAAACAATTTCTTGCAAATCACGGGCTTAAGAGATACCTAATTTTTTAAAATTCTGCCAATATACAGTGGACATTTTACACGAAAAGGAATTATGAATAATCTTTTTCTTTGTCCTTATAAATATATAACTGTGTAGGAACAATAAAAATTTTATGTATAAAATCAAATAATTTTTCTTAATTTATGAAAGTAACTTTATAGAAGGACAAGAAATTTCCTAACATTACAAGCTTTTACGAAAGTTATAATTACCATTAAAAAAATCGAACTCTTAACGAAAAAGGCCTTTAATATGTTGATCTCTAAACTACTTGAGACTACGAGAAAAATGAGCTTCCTCATTTTTTCTTATAAATGTCTTTTTACTATTTTAATAATTGTTTAAAATTCGGAGCATGTTTAACATATTCATATTTTCAGTAAAATATATTCAGGAACAAAATTTGTTCGAACCTCCTGCAAAATGCGCAGTTTTATCAGACAAAAATTTTGAACATTTCTCTTCAAAATAAGATGAAAAAATATTGATTAATTATTTATTATTTGAAGTAATTAAAATAAAATAATAAATATAACAAAGTTAACCTTCATATTCTGAATTTTCAACACAATTTTAAGTTTTCAATATTTTACTTACTCTTAGAGCAGATGTAGAACTATCATTTACTGAATTTTATCTTCTCAATAATCTATATCTGAAGCTTAGTTAACTTATCATTGGTGGGTGGACGGAAACCGGGAAATGACGGGGAATTTTTTGAAACCGGAAAAAGCCGAGAAATGAGTATGATAGTGAATATATTGATTTACAAGGAATTTCAACATTTTTAGAAGAACCATCTATCAAATCACTTGGAATATCACAAATATCATATCACATAATACGAGGGTGGATCAAATATAAACCGGAATTTTACAAATACTTTTCTTAGCCAATCGCAAGCACTCTCACAGTGTAGGTTCTTGTAATGTAGTGTATT
>NC_046660.1:136933738-136948708 GCF_010883055.1 Belonocnema kinseyi
ATTAACAAGCTTCCAAACCGCTGGGAAAAATGTGTAGAGCGTGAAGGAGACTATGTAGAAAAATAATCAATAGTATTTTTGTATTGTTTTATAAATAAATATATATTAAAAAAGAATTCCGGTTAATATTTGATTCACCCTCGTATATTTCAATTTAAAATTAATTAAACTTCAATCTTTTTTTAAATGTTAAGTTTAGTTGTTAACTGTTTTAATTACTACATCATTTAGTTCACAACGCTAATTCAAAAATCTTTTACTTGACAATTTTTCGATTTTATGTCGTTATTTTTAAACGTAAATTTTTAATTGAAATGATTTAAAAGTAAAACAATATAAATTAATTAATGGTTTTCAAAACTAAACTGTATTTCGAGTTTTAAAAATTGTACAAAAATTATTTTACAATATGATTCTAAATCGGTTTTAAATTTAATAATTTACAGATTTTGACGTTGAAAATTAAACTTTTTCAATATGAAAGCCCCAATAATTAAGCAAATTTACATGTCTGATTCAAATTTTATAAAATAATTTTAAAATGACAATAACATAACATTAATATATTCATTAATTAAACGATATTTTTTATTTCAAACCCTTTTCAAATATTGTTTCAGCCGATAATAATAAATTTTTAACCCATTCACTTCGAAAATTTATAATTAAAAAAAATCTCTGACTGAACAATTATAGATCAAATATACAACAGTAAACAATTTGAAACTGAATCGATTGAAATAGAAAGCCTGGAATATTACAAATTTAGAGTAAGACATTTAAACTTTCAACTTTACACGTGTTATTGTTTAAAGTTTTCATTGAGTTGAAAGTGATAGAGTTTTTTTTAATTGGAAGAGGCCTTTTTTATTTTTTAAGGTTTTTATTGTCTTTGAAGAAAGAATTTTTCATTTTTGTTTTTTTTTGTTGAAATAGAAAAAGATAATTAAAAAATATATATTGTTATTGAGTCGGAGGCGAGGAAGTGTTGATTTTCGATTTTTTCTGAATTTAAAAGAGTTATTTTTTTATTGTTATGTTTGTGATAGAACTGGAAGGAAGGAAATTTGTTTTTCAAAAGTTTTTTTTTTTTAATACGAAGATGCACTAATTTTTGGATATAGTGAGATGATATCTTTGCTGTTTTTTGGAAATTATCGTTTTTTAATTGACCAAACTATCATAACAGTTAAAAAGATTTTTTTATTGACATTAGGGTCGATCGTATTTTATTTTTTTGCGTTTTGCAATTAATTTAAGAGATATTAATTTGTTTTTTAATAAAAATACAAATTAGATTTTGTATCTTTTACAACAAACTGACTCAATGGATTTATCAGTAAGACTATGTGAATCAGTCTTAACTTATACATTTTAGTTGATCTAAATTCATTGCAATCTACATTTTCCAAAGAAACTTTTCTTTATAATGTTTTTATTGAGATGGAAGAGGGACATGTTTTATTTCTTCACACTTGTAATAATGCGAGTTAAAGTTGACGATAAGTTCTAATTTAGAGAATTTAAAACGATAGCGCGAATTCATATTTTTTAAACAGAGGTCTTTGTACAATTTAATTTATCAAAGTGTGAAGGTTCAGGGTTTGCAGTTTATTTGCACTTCATTGAATATTTTTATTTGAAAAGTGTTAAAAGCTTCTATTTTACATGTGTCAATTATTTATAGTTTAATAAAAAAATTTCCAAATTATAATTGGTTTAAACTTAAATTTAAATTTCACTAGTTATGAACATTTTTGTACTAGAAACGCACGTATGATTGAAGAGATTTGGCGGGGAATCCCAAGTCATGAGCCCAGTACAGTCGGTCAGATGGTGTGATTGTCGCGAGCTCGGCTGTAGAAGGAATAGCTCGGAAACCTTCAGGCGTTTTTAGTATAGGCTTCATGGAGAATAGATATAAGGAAACCAATCTGTAATGCATGGACTTCACCAAAAACGGTCACTTTTCTGTTGCCAGAAGTACGCACACATACATGTATAAAATCACACTTATGTATAGTTCAAAACTTTCCAAGCGTATCGTGCCAACCGCACTTAGAAAAAATATGGCCGCCTCCATTGTTTTATTTTGAAAGGTCGCTTGAACAAATAAATAATTAATAATCAGACAGGATTTTGTGAAATGTTTGTGGAATACAAAATTATTCGCTATGGAAGAGGTAGGCAGTATGTTTAAGAAAATATCAAATAACTTTTACCAACACTATCCGTGCGACAGGTATTCGACGTGTTCGTAACAAAAACAATAAACATACAACTTTTAACACACTGAAAGTCTTGTACACTATACACTTGAAACCACACTTATTGGAAACTTTCGCTTTTATACAGCGATTTTTAATTTTAACATCCTTGCCTTTATTCACAAACTATTAATTGTTCAATAATTATATATTTACATTTGACTCGCATTCACATCGGCGGCCATATGTTTTTTAAGTGCAGTTGGCACGCCACGCTCAGGAAGTTTTGAATTATACGTAAGTGTGATTTTGCACATTTTCGTGTGCGTACTTCTAGCAACTGAAAAATGTTCACTTTCGGTTCCACTAGTTTGGTCTCCTTTTGTCTAATCTCCATGATAGGCTTTTAGAATTCTCGCAAATCGCTGTTGCAGATATTCGATAGGCCCTAAAAGAAAATGCGCAACTCACGCCGACAGATAGAAACTACGTACCTCGCGCACTCTATACTATGTGTATAGAAATTTCCATATACTTAGTATAGTGTGCGCGAGGTACGTAGTTTCTAACTGTCGCCGCGAGTTGCGTATTTTCTTTCAGGACCCGTCGATATCACTAGTGGCACTCATTTTAATACACATTCTTATTTAAGAATACTAAAATTTCTTACATTTCTTACAACTAATGTTACTAAAAATTCTGACTTTTGACTATAAGTTTTACAAAACTTGTTATTGACCATTATCACTTTTTCACACTCACCATTTGCATACAGTAACTAAGACTCATTCTAAACCTGAATACGAATTTTTTCTCGCTCAAGTTTATAATAATACATAAAGAAATATCATCTCTTATCATAGAAGGAATCTTTATAGTATTACACCGATTATCCCTAAATTCTTACATTTTATTTTAATTATACATATGTATAGAATAAATCAAAGATTGATATCAAAAGTTTCTCCGTAGACACAAATAATTTTTGTGCAATTATTATATTGAAACATTCCTAAAGTTTATTGTTAAAGATTGTAAGTCGTGTAATAATATTTAATGTTCGGTTGAAAAAACTTTAACACGAATGTGCGACCACCAAGAATGTTCTTTCTATTATATAAAACTATCAATCGTTAAATTGTTCATTAGTTGATCAGTTAATAATTGTGTGATTAGAGATTTGTGAATTCGGAAATATTATACATTTTGCCAAAGACTATTTTAATGAGATGCAGAAATAAAAAGATTTTTAATGGAAAAAACTGTCCTCAAACAATAAAGAAATTAGCGCATTAATATTTTGGGAGATGAAAGATCATTGATTAGGCGAAATCAAATAAATACCCCAAGGGACTCAAACTCCTTATTGTCTCATTTCTTATTTTTCATTTTCCAAAAATTTCATACGCTAATTTATTTGGCTTAAACATAAGAAGGCAAACGAAAAACATTGCACGGTAAAATTTCTACTAAGTCATAGAGTACCATTTACTTTCAACATAAAAAATCTAGTTTTGCAATCAAACAAAGTAAATAAAAAAATAGTAAGGGGGTATTATGGTAACAATTTTTCCAAGGAACACTTTTACTTGGCTAAAAATTATGTTATTGTCGAAATATAGTTGCGGCATATCGCAGACAAAAAATGAATAAAAAATTGTTGATTTTCGTGATTTTGGGTGGAATTCATTTCAATTGAAAAGTGTGCTCACTAAACAGTAATAAATTTTTCATTTAAGCGTTTGCACTTTGTACTTGAAGATTTTTACTTTGGAATAGTACCAAAATATAACATTTTGAATCTTGATACAACAAAATCATGACATATTTATATTTGCTCTTCGTCAGCATCGAAGTTGTTGGTGTCATTAACATCACCTCCACCTTAAATATCTTCACCACCTTCTTTTTTATAAGAGCCGGTCCAGGAAATTGGAAGCACCTCATCACGACTCCTATAAAAATAGTAAAAATATGTAAAACTTTGTTTGAAAAACTCGCGTAGTGCAAAATTGTTTTGAAAGAGCCTTTCTTTCAATACCTACGATATTATTCAGAGCCAAATTGGTATTTACAAAGCCCTTGTTTTTCTAGTTCGCGTCATCACTGTTACCAAACTAAATAAAGTGTGTCGCTAATTCATCTGTTAAGCTAGATTTCAGTTCAAATTTTATGGTGTAATTCGCGATACTAGAAAAAGGTAATATAATAAATTATAACATAGCAAAATTTAAAATTACATATTTATAAATCAATTAAAATGCACCCTCACTGAATTAGTTTCTGTATACAAACGTGTAAAAACAAATTTAACGAAAATTCTAAAATATTTTCATTATAAAAATTAGGAAAACTGATTGCCAAAGAGTTGTGGCGAATCACATCAGCCTCACAAGAATAGGGGGATAATTCCTCGACAGTTGTAAGGGGCAGTCCTTTCAGAGGAGCAAACAACGGCCTTGCCATTGCAGTAGTTGACTCCTCCTTCAGAACATTTAAATCTGCTTAGATTTGATTGTAGATAGTAGAACATCAAGTTTTTTTTAATTTGTTTAAAAAGCAATATAGTTAATAGGGTAGGTTAGCAGAGTTTTTAAATTTTCTCGAGTTTTAATTTTTTTCACATGCTGGAAAGTCAGAAAAGTCTTTCCAGTTTATGCAGATAAAAATCTATCATTTTTTAAGAGATAATACCTCTTCAATACACCTCTATTTTCGGGAAAAAATCGAACAAAATTACCAGAGGAGAAAAAAATCACCAAAACCCAGGAATCAACATTAGAATACTAAAAATCTAAATTTTAAGAATCCGCTGTATTAACGGTTCTCGGAAATTTTTTCCCTAGTACCATAGTTACTAGAAAGTTTTGAAGTACCTGAGAAAACTTTTGTTAATCGCAGATAACCAAGTTGCATTTCTATCGATTTGAAAATAATTATACTTTTTTTAGGATCCCAATACGCTACTTTTTCACTTTTTAGGGATTTAGAATTCTCGAATTTTTTATTTTCGATTTACCCTAGTATTAAATTCTAAATTTAGGCCTTAATTCAATTTCTAAATTGAATTGCAAGAAAAAAGAATTTAATTAAAAAATATCGTGAAAGTATATAAAGTTTCCACTTGAAAATTGGAAATACTTTATAAGGTTGAAAATATTGAATACTGTTACAGATTTTCAAATAATCGTAAATTAGAACAAGTTACACTTACTGGAGGTGGTGTAATATGTGTTTAGATTTCTATAATACTGAACATATTTTAAAGATTCTCAGAGATTTTAACTCAATCATTCCTTACGCCGAAGTCCTTCGAATGATCAAACCCAATTGTACGACGTTATTCCTTTAATCCAGACTGCAGAGCTCGAAGCATGTTTTTCTGAAAAGAGTAAATTGGCCCCTATAATTTTTGTAACATTCCAAAGCGCTTGACTCGAGCCTGGACCTAACGGAAAATATCTATCTGGCGGACACCCTCGCTTAGCCAAAATTCGATGTTACCAGAATTTCGATAATTGTACGTTTTCCAGAGAATTTTGTTTCTAGGCAACTTTGAAAAAGGCTCAATACACGGCTCAAGACCTTTTCCCTGGTCACTGAGAGTCAGTCGCGTCAGAGGTGCAAGACGGAACACATATAGCAATTCGTCTTTTCCACCTTGTCCACCTTTTCCACATATCTGTATCATATTCGAATGTTTTAAAATAAACTAAGATTTAATAATAAAAAATATTTTTTTTATAACTATCCCAATACACTTCAATACGTGCATGCATTCGTTTTTTGTGCTTGTAACCATTGGTCCGTCGTTTTCAGGTATTTTACAGTAATTCAGCGTGTAAAATATATTTTTCTCCAGTGATTAATTCAGTTCAATAGCAGTGATTATCCATAAACTCAGCAACTTTGAATTGTGAACTTAAATTTGTGAACCGAACTTGTGAACTTGTGAATTGGAATTTTTAACTGTGAATTTGTGACCTAAACTTTTGAACTGTGTATTTGTGACGTCAACTTTTGAACTGTGAATTTGTGATTAAGAATTCGATGTGGAAAATGAGAATCTAGTTAACCGACCCTAAAAGGTTTCTCATAATAATCCACCGTTTGTAATTTTGTTTATATAAAATAAACTTCAATGTCGCTTCTGAACTTATAAAATGTTTTCCCGAAACCTTTGTGATCCGTTCGATATTAATCGAACCCTTCCTATAGAACCTGGTGACTCCGAGGGACATCATTATTCTAGAGGACTCAGAAACTGGTGACTGCACACAATTTTCTGCCCAGAGGAGCTGGTAGGAAGAAATTTTCTTTATCAGATATCAATTTCAAAGGCAAGTAAGACTACGAAGTAGCTGAACGACATTTCGTCAATCGGTGAGTGTCCAAATATCCCTTTCCTTTTGTCTCTTATTATCGCCTGGTATTTCGACTTACGTTATTAATTGTACAAATGACTATTCCAGAAATAAATGATCTAAAGGCGTTACGAGCACCAAGTAAAGCCAAATTAACTCTAATCAAAAACTTCTCCTGGAAATTAAAAGTAAGTCTCAGGGCATAACCATGTTAGCCGAAAAATGAAAAAGTTTGATTCTCTCTATTCGGAATTCGATTTAGTACAAACTACGATTGAGATTTTACTCGGTGAAAACAAACAAATTTTAGAAGAGCAATCAAAACAGCGTGACCATTGCGAAAGCTATTATTTTACTGCTTTTTTGGAAGCTCGAGCTATTCTTGAGGAAAATCGAAAAGCCCTACCAGATAGTAGACACTCTTTCACCTCTGGCACCGAAAACTCTTCAGCGCAATCTCAGTCCTCCCTCCTCACAAGAATCAAAGATTGTGTCTAACCTTATTACTAACCAGCAACTACATAAGGACGTTCAATGATTCTGGGAAATCGAGTATTATGCAATCAAAAGGCATCAACAAAAACTGGATTAATGCAGTGTCTGTAAGCAGCACATTCTGTCAACGCCTAAGCGTTACCCCGAAGGAGAATTCGTTGTGACAATTTCCTATCAGAACGAGATCAATGAACTTAGGAACTCTCGAAAAAGGGCAGAAAAACGGCTGTTTGCGATGGAGCGCAACATGGGAAAATTTCTTCAGTTAAATGATAAGTAAATTGAATTTATGAACGATGGTCAAGATAAGCAACATATGTTGAAAGTTCCTGCAGAAGAAGTGCCTATCGATGGATGTTAATTACTTACGTCACTATGCGGCATTTATTGAAGGCAGCACTTCTAACAAATTACGCATTGTGTTCGATGTATCTGCAAAAACTTCTTCCGTCCTTTTTATTAAATGAGGTTAAGTGAGTCAGTCCCGTGGTGCAAAATGACCTTTTTTCGATCACTTTTCGATCTCGCCAGTATCCTATCGTATCGTCTATTGATATTGCTCAAATGTATCGACAAATTAAGGTCACGGAAAATCAACCAGATTTACAGAGAATTTTGTGGAGAAAAGGCGCTACGAAACCAATTCAGCATTTTATACTCACTGCATTCACCTACGGTACAGCTTAAGCTCCTTTTTTATTTCCGACAACTTCATGACAAATTGGCGAAGATAACAAAGAAGACTGCCCTGCCGCCAGTCAGAACATCCTGAGAGATTTCTATAAGGGTGATTTACTTACGGGGACAGACACTGTATAGGAGGCAAGGCAACTGAAAACGGAACTTATGCAACTCCTCTGTGCCACAAAGTCTTTAAACTACATGGAAGGAATTTCACGGTCAGCTGAAGGCATTAAATGAAATTTCTTTACCGCGATTCGTTGTTGGCGAAAATATTGTTACTGTGCAGCCCCAAGGATTCAGTGATACATCCACAGTAGCATACGGCGCTTCCATATGTCTATGGTTGTCTGACTCTGTCGAGAATCACACTGTTCGTTTGGTTGTGCGCCAAGTCGCGAATCGCTCCGCTTAAACAAATTAACTTGTCCCGACTGAAACTGCAAACCACTTTGGTGCTAACACACCTGACTGAGACTGTAAGTGCAGCACTTAGCATGAAAATAAAATAAAAATATTTTTAGTCTGACTCAACAATAACTTTGGGCTAGATCTTGTCATCTTCTACTCAGTAGCCAACTTTCATAGTTAACAGGATAAGTGCGACTCAACGACTGACTAATGACAACTAGAATCAGGTGTTATCCTTGGATAATCAATCTGATCTCATTTCTCATGGAATTAATCCATAAGATCTTCGCAAACAGGAACTGTGTTGGAAGGGCTCGGACTGGCTCTCTCAGTCTACATAGAACTGGGCGTCGAAACGTGAATTGAACAGTAATGAACTCAACAAGTTACCAAAAGCGCGAAAATGTAAAGCGGCTCTAGTTATGACTACACTAACGGACTTTAAATAACTTGAGTGGTAGTCATCATTACCCCGTCTAATGTGAGAAAAGCGAGAGAGTGTAAGAAATTAATTTACATCGAAGTTTTTGAAAGAGATCTTGCATTATTAAGACTTTTGAAGCTTGCTAAGTTTGAAAATTTTACACGTGAAATACATTTTATTCAAGTGTCAAAGCAAGTTTCAAATAAAAGCATATGGTACTCTCTTAATCCATTTTTGGATGCGCACTGACTTCTCAGAGTGGGCGGCCGCTTGATTATAGCTCCGGTACCCATTGAGCAGAAGCATCCTATCATTTTGTGACCAAGCAATCCACTTACTATTCTTATAATTTCTAATAATGATATAAAATTAATGCGCGGTGGATGACAAGCGGTGATAACTTCTCTGAGAAATCAGTACTTGTCTATCCCCTGTAAAAACACCATAAAAAATGTACTTTGAAAATGCCTAAACGTATTTCAGGGTACGTCCTTTAGGTACTGAAATATAATGAGAAATTTACCAAAAGCACATGTCACCCAAAAACGTGCAGTTTACACTGGCGGATTTGACTACGCTGGGCCGCAATCGACGGAACGAATTAAGTGGGTTTCTTCAGGACCAAGATTTTTAACGAAATATAACCGATTTCTTAGCACAGGACCCAATTTTTTTTGGATTTCATTCTTCTTGATGCACCTGATTTTGGAGGGCCTTGGGAAAGTGCTGTTGAATCTGTTAAAAAACATATAACTCGGGTAATAGCAAAAACGTGACTCATGCATGAGGAATTATACACACACAGTCTTCACGCGAATCGAGGCTTGCCTAAACTCGCTTCCCTCAACTCCTAATCCCAATCATCCTAATGATCTAAATACCTTGGGACCTAGCCACTTTCTACTTGGAGACTTATTAACTGCGTTGCCACAACCAGATCTGCTTTGGCGGAATGAATATCTCAGTCAACTCCAGCAGCGAAATAAATAGTCTCAGTGAAAGATGAATCTTCTTATTCCATAGGCCATGGTAATCGTTCGTGACGCCAAACTGCAACCAATGAAATGGCGACTTGGTCGTATAATTCAAGTAATTGTTTATCCTCATGTTAATTTTCTTTAACCAATTCATGCAAGTTATGATTTCAGTAATTCAGCACATATTTGATAAACTATATTTACTCTGTTTCTATGTACTAATTTCTACATTTATATGTCTTGCTTGTTTATTCTTATAATTGTACTTTTTTAATATTGAATATTTTATTTCAGCTTTTTTAAGGAACACCCCCAACCCACAGTTTTACTGAATTGAGCCATATTTTCATATTTTTCAAAAATTTTAAAGAATTTGAGAAAAATTAGAATCATTTTAAAAAACTATATAAAAGGGTTTGAAGTTTTTAAGAGCGTAAAAATTAGTTAAAAATTTAAATATCTAGATAAAATGCAGAAAATTTCAAAGAATTTGAAAAAGTTATAAAATATTGACAAAATTTTCTTATAATTCCTAGAACAATTTCAAAAGATTTTTTTACTTTAAAATATTAATTTCAAAAAGAAAAGTTTCTGTGGAAAATTTTACTATCGTAAAAGAATCTGGATGTTTCAGGATATTTATAATCTAAAATTTTGTAGATTTCACCTTCTACTTATCTCAAATTTCCAAAAATCATTTTCCAAGTTTAAAAAAATTTTAATTAATCTAGGCGAATGTTAAAGGGTGAAGTTTTCTTCATTAAAAAAGAACTCCTGTACTCAGATTTTTTTTTCACAATTCTGAATTTCATATACTTATTTGCTACCTTCTTCTTTATTTATAATGTGTCCCCTAAGGCTTTAAATGATTTTCATTTCTTACAGTCTTTCCACCGACATATTTCGTCAATAAATCTTATCCTCACTATTTGCAATTATTTACAACTGTTTACATCAAATCCTATATTTCGATCCTTATTTCTATATCCCCCGATAGCTCAATTTAGTCTACTCATACTATAACATAATCATTACTATTGCTCATAATCTGTACGCTTCTAATCTAAGCGACTTCCGTTTTCTTTTTCTTTCATTTATATTGTACCTGCAATTTTCCATTTGTTTTATATGGATTCTTTCATTCCTTCTCATTGGCTGCTCTAGCACCCTCCAACTCCTTTATTTGTTCTTCTCCTAATCCATCCTCCCCTAGAATCTTTACAACATTCTCTTGCTAGCTTCTTTTATCATCCGTTCCTCTCCTAAATCCTTTCCATACCTACTCCCATATTTTCTCCTCCCATTCACATATTCTACACTTTCTGTTCTCTTATTTTTCCTAATACATCTCCTTCCTTACCTCGTTTCCCAATCTAAATCTTGCTATTCTGGTCCACTTTCTCTCTCCCCATCCCTTCTAGAAATACTTTTGTACTCCTTCCTTTTTTATCATCTTCTACCATTTATTGTATTTTTATTCCTCAATCCAACTCCAGTCCCGTTTTCTATGCCTCTATCGTTAACCTTTCAGTGGGCGCGCACTGTAATTTACCTTGAGCGAGCGCTTTTCGTAAATTTTACGTCATTCGTGTTTATCCAAGTTGACGAAGCAACTCCAAAGTGTTTTCATGTAAAATAGCCACAAAATTTTTAAACTGAAAATAGAAGACCCGGGATACCTTCCTAAAGCCACCGGTTATGTTCTGAACGTATCAATAATATTGAAAAACCCCTCAAATTTAATCCTATCACTTTTGACGTAACAAGTCCAAAATATCGAAATATAAAACAGCCGTAAAATTTTTAAATAACAAATAGTCCCAAGCGCCACCTTAAAAAATCCCGATATTAGATTTTCAACTTCACAGTAATATTAAAAAACCCCCAAAAACAACCCCTAATTTATTTAGCATACTCGTCCGCCATAATGGATCCACCATTTTGTTTTCTAAATTTTTTATATCGGATTCTTCATCAGCGACGCCAAAACCCCCCGAGTAACACAATTTGACCTATTTTTTACTTCTGGCAAGCCTTTTATGATTCGGTCCCACTATATATACTTATACAGAAGGGCGCGGACAACAAACAATTCTTTGCAAGATCGTCTGCTTAGAGTTCAGAGAGACTGATCTTTGAATAGGTGGAAGCTCAGCGCATAATAATAAGTGGTACGTGTAACGGATGAGTATTTGTACTTTTTTCGTAAATTTTACGACAGCGTGTCCGCTGAAGAGTTAAAGAACTTCCTCCTTTCTTATTCCCATTTCATTAATTCTACCGCCCTCCATCTCCTTTCGTCTACCTCCATTAAACTTTTTAACGCGAACTACCCTCCCTTTCCCTCCCACAGTTTTGTCACAAATTTCCATGCACTCTTTCCCACTCTGGTACTTAATTTATCCCTGTGCGCTTCTTCTCTTACCATATATCCAGGCATCCTCCAGTCTACCCCTATTGTCCATGTTATATACCTTTCTTATAGGCTCTCAATATCTTTCCTTTCTATCCATTCCCATATCTCTGCTCTATGACCTAATACCGGCCATACCAGTGTATCAAATAACCACATTCTGCTTCTCCAATTTATTTTAACATTCTTTTTTCTATTCCCCATATCTGTTTCATTACCCCTACTGCTTTTTTAAATCTTTGTCTTGTATGAGCTCTATGATCTCTATTCGCTCTCAAGATATATCCCAAATATTTAAACTCTTTCACTTCTTCTAACCTTATTCCTTTCCATCTGCCCTTTAATTTTTATATTTTCCCTCTCCTTTTCCAACCCTTATTATCCTAGTCTTACCTACATTTAAATAACACTTTTTACATTTTAATCTTGATTCTCCGGAACAGCGTAAGGCGAACGATACATAAAAATAAATAGTTCCCAATACATGGGCGCGAACCGCCGCCACGCTACTGCTACGTCAAGTCGACGGCAAGTCAATGCTACGTCGGTTTCTCAACTCCTATTGTGGACTCTCTTTTAAACATAAAAAATTGCGCATCAGAAATTAAATCACGTACGTCTTCTAAGCCAATAAAATCCACGGTTTCCTGCAGGTTTGGACACTAAATTTAATACGTATGTTCCTATTTCCTATTGAAAAAATTCCTAAGGAAAATCAGAAATTATTTTCGGAGGAGAAAAACCTAATAAAGTGCGGGAGGATTCTCAAATTCTTTGAACAATTCCACCCTGATTAATTGTTTGACTCGTAGATTTCCCCGCCTGAAAATAAAACAAGGGTTATTTCTATGTTTGAAGTTTTCGGTTAGGTATAACTACACATTCATCCGCATGCACATTCATATTCTGAAAATTTAACATTTTTACAATTAAGATAAATCGTGGAAAGTAACACTTTTACACTCATTCAAAGCATTTTAGGATGACTTAGCAGCTGAAGAGTCGTATATTTAGAAAATAATAGTTTATGGCGTTATCCGCAGCCGGCTGCGTAGCAAATAAACATACGGTGGCCCTTTTCACGACCTCCTATCATGCCGACTGCCACGAGGAGAATGACTGTGCGTTCGCTGACAAGCCACGCGGGAAATATTTTTAAAATATCATAGACTTTTTATTTATTAATTGCTGAGGGAAAAATTGTTTTAGAAAACCAAATTTCTGAATATAGATTGAAGTTAAATCAAAGAATAAAAGTATTACCTGATCATTTTAAGAGGGGAAAGGGTTTTACGTAGATGCTTATTGTTGTAAATACCTAATACAAAAATATTCTTACAAGGATAAGGGGGGGAGGGGGTTCAAGAATAGGAAAAATTATGCTTACGTAAAACTTGATCGGCCCGTGTTTTTAAAACTATTTTTTCAAACTTAATATATAAGTTTCATTAGATTAGTCTATAAAAATTAATTTTCATAATTCAATTGAAAAAATTTAAATATTACCTTCATAATAACCTCCAGTTCGTCATAGTTGAAAAAAAATCTTGCGAAAGTTTATCATACATTTTTTTAAATTCTATAAAAATTATTAAAGAGAATAACTAATGTTTGAGTTTGGAACATATTAAACTGATTAAGATACAGTAACAATCGGGTTAAAAATCGAAAAATATTTTTTGTTTTTTATTTTGTATCAAAATATATATAGTTTTTTAAATTTCTCTTTCACACAAAAGCTACGATGAGAGGACACATAATGGCCGCACACTGGACTGGACGCCGCCCTGGCGGACCGAATGAAGGGAACCTATACGCCACAGCGTACCCTTATAATACTTACAATACTTATAACACTTATAGTATCTTATAATAATTGCAGTACAAGCGTATCCATGGTCGCTTAAGTAGTATCCTGCTACTGAAAGAAGATGCGCTTAAAGTCGTCTTCAGCCTATATTAATGCCAGGTATTTTTTTTAACGCTGCAAAAAACAACTATTGCAATTATTCCGTGACCTTCTGAAACAGAAAAATTAACATAGAATCCAAATTGCAACAAGTCAAGGCAGTATTTCTACTTTGAAAGCCCGGAATAGCGATTTTTGTGACTTTTTCTGAGAATCATAATAATGATATCTATGTAGGGTTTGTTAGGCTTAACAAAAACACTCTTGAAATACATAAAAAATATTTCAATTATTTTATGCACTTTTTATACATAAAAACATCAGTAAAATTCATCTCCTCAAAAAGTAGGTAGTTCCACGCTGTTGTAAAAATCTCGAGAATGGGCGGACCGAAAAGAAATTAAACAATTTCAAATTAGGGGAGCGGCGGGTATTGTGGGTTGGTGGTTAATGTGGCGCACCCTCATTTAAAGAAATTGATTGATTTATAGGGAGAAGTATTCACTGTACTCTATTTTTTTACGTGTACTGTTTTGTATAGTGAAAAAATTTTCTCAATAAAGCTAATCACCCAATTCTTATTATGAAAAGTTATTTTTTGGTGTTATGTGTGTATTTTTAAAGTGACCAAAAAGTAGTAAAAAAGTACAGTAGTATTTTTCCGGACTGAAAAACCATAATATATAACGTTCAAGTTGCACATAATTTATAAGCAATTATTTAAACCCCTCATTTACCTAAAATTAATTTCATTGAGCTCAGTAAACAACTTTTACTTCCCTTTTCCGAAATTGCATTAAGAGCACGCCACATTAGCCAACCAGGATGGATAACTTGGCGCAGGCACACTTTTTGTGAAACTCAATAATTAAATACTTTAATAGACGTCAATTCAATAATAATCATACACCTAGGGTAGATACGAGGGTAGTTCAATAATTCCTTAGAATGACCAACAGATGGCGCGCGAATCGCTCCAAATCATCCGTTTTCAGTCAGCACCACTCCCGATTAGATATATGGTGCAGTCACAGTCCACATCTTCTGAGTTTACGTGTTTTTATAACCAATTGAAAAAAAAAATTGTTC
>NC_046660.1:136948808-136952901 GCF_010883055.1 Belonocnema kinseyi
CGCCCGAGTTCACACATGCTTCGTTTCAATGGCTAAAATTGAAGAACTAAAATTCGAATTGGTCGAACACCCACCGTATTTACCAGATTTAGCCCCCAGTGAGTTTTTCTTATTTCCAAACTTGAAAAAATGGCTCGGTGGACAGAGATTTCCGGACAACGAAGACGTCATTGCCTGTGTAAGTGCTTATTTTGAGGAACTTCCGAAAACGAAATTTTCTGAAGGATTAAAAAAACTTGAAAAGCGATTGACCAAGTGTATAGAGCTCCAAGGAGATTATGTTGAAAAATAAAAAAAATTTACCCAAAAAAAATTGTTTTTATACTTCATTCTAAGGACTTATTGAACTACCCTCGTAAGATATTGATTTACGTTTTCTATATTATTTTACTACTGTTTTCAACATATTTAACTTTTAATGGAGCTTTTTATAACATGTGCGCCACATTACCCGCCGCTCCCCTAAGTCTGACTCTAGCAACTGGCTGAACTAGGATTATTAAAAAAAAAAATTATTTCGACTAGATTTTCTTATCAAAATCTGTTAAAATAAATCCACTTTTTTCGTTGTTTTTTTTTCTTTCTCCAACGTGTTATTATTTTTGCATTTATATCAGAAATCCTAGTTTAGCCGGTTGCTGGATTTGTACTAAATCTATAACTGTTTAATTTTATTGTTTCGGACGGCCCATGCTCGAGAGTTTTGCAACAGCGCGGACCTGTCTACTTTTTGAGGAATTGACTTTGACTGACGTTTTTATACATAAAAAGTTCATAAAATAAATGACAAAATTTTTTTAATGTACAATATTACAAGAGAGTATTTATCAAACCTAAAAAAAATTACATCACTATCACTATTGATAACACAGGCCTGCAAATAAGGGGGTCATGTCAGTTGTTGGAAAGTAGAGGGTATCTTCCGAAGTAATTTTTCATGTAGAACCCGAATCCGGGGTCAGAATTAGCCCATCACGTCAGGATTTCAAGATATTTGAGGTTATGTACCCAAAAAACGGCGTACCTTACCTCAAATATCTTAAAATGCTGACGTGATGGGCCAATTCTGACCCCGAATTCGGATTCTACATAAAAAATTACTTCGAAAATGATCCTCCACTTTCCAACAACAAAACCATGTTGACCTGTGGTATTTAAAGCAAATGCTCAAGACATAAGGGACATATCTCGTAATTTCAAATTGGCGTGAATTGGCAAAGAAAAATGGGAATTGAACTCTGCGACGCTCAAATTAAAGAGAAAGAGCAGTACTATATGTTACAACTAAATAAAAAATCCCAAAAATGTTGTGTCTTCTGTACATAACCTCAAATTTAGCAAAAAAACGCTATTTTTGGGGTACATAAGCCTAAATATCCTAAAATCTTGACGTGATGGGCCAATTCTGACCCCGGATTCGAATTCTATGTAAGAAATTACTTCAGAAATGACCCTCCACTTTCCAAACAACTGAAATGACCCCATTATTTGCAGGCCTGTGTTATCAATAGTGATAGTGATGTAGTTTTTGTTAGGCCTGATAAACACACCCTTGTAATATGGTACATTAAAAAATTTTGTCATTTATTTTATGCACTTTTTATATATGAAAACGTCAGTCAAAGTCAACTCCTCAATAAGTAGACAGGTCCGAGCTGTTGTAAAAATCTCGAGCATGGGCCGTCCGAAACAATAAAATTAAACATTTCTAGATTCAGTATAAATCCAGCAACCGGCTGAACTAGGATTTCTGATATACATGCAAAAATAATAAAATGTTAGAGAAAGAAAAGAAAAACAACGAAAGAAGTGGGTTTATTTTAACAGTATTTAAATCGAAAATATAGTTGAAATCATTTTTTTTTTAATAATCCTAGTTCAGCCAGTTGCTAGAGTCAGACTTAGCGGAGCGGCGGGTAATGTGGCGCACATGTTATAAAAAGCTCAATTAAAAGTTAAATATGTTGAAAACCGTAGTAAAATAATATAGAGCACGTAAATGAAAATCTTATCTACCCTATGCATATGATTATTATTCAATTGACGTCTATTAAAGTATTTAATTATTGAGTTTCACAAAAAGTGTGCCTGCGCCAAGTTATCCTTCCTGGTTGGCAAATGTGGCGCGCTCTTAGTGCAATTTCGGAAAAGGGAAGTAAAAGTGGTTTACTGAGTTCAATGTGTAGCTATTGTGTGTCCTCATATCGTAGCTTTTTTATGAAAGGGAAATTTAAAAAAATATATATTTTGATACAAAATAAAAAAATACAAAATATTTTTCGATTTTTAACCCGATTGTCACTATATCTTAATCATTGTAATATTTTCTAAACTCGAACATTAGTTATTTTCTTTAATAATTTTTATAGAATTTAAAAAAAATGTTTGATAAACTTTCGCAAGATTTTTCTTAACTATGAAGAACTGGAGGTTATTATGAAGGTAATATTTAAATTTTTTCAATTGAATTATGAAAATTAATTTTTATAGACTAATCTAATGAAACTTATCATATATTAGGTTTGAAAATCTAGTTTTAAAAAAACGGGCCGATCAAATTTTACGTAAGCATAATTTTTTCTATTCTAGACCCCCCCCCCCCTATCCTTGTAAGAATATTTTTGTATTAGGTATTTACGACAAAAAGCATCTACGTAAACTCCTTTCCCCTCTCTAAATGCTCATGTAATACTTTTATTCTTTGATTTAACTTCAATCTATATTTAGAAATTTTGTTTTCTAGAACATTTTGTTCCTCAGCAATTAATAAATAAAAAGTGTATGCTATTTTGAAAATATTTCCCGCGTGGCTTGTCAGCGCGCGCACAGTCATTCTCCTCGTGGCAGTCGGCATGATAGCAGGTCGTGAAAAGGGCCACCTTATGTGTATTTGCTACCCGGCCGGCCGGTTTAGAAGACGTACGTGATTTTATTTCTGATGCGCAATTTTTTATGTTTAAAAGAGAGTCCGCAATAGGAGTTGAGAAACCGACGTAGCATTGACTTGCCGTTGACTTGACGTAGCAGTAGCGTGGCGGAAGTTCGCGCCCATGTATTGCGAACTGTTTATTTTTATGTATCGTTCGCCTTACGCTGTTCCGGAGAATCAAGATTAAAATGTAAAAAGTGTTATTTAAATGTAGGTAAGACTAGGATCATAAGGGTTGGAAAAGGAGAGGGAAAATATAAAAATTGAAGGGCAGATGGAAAGGAATAAGGTTAGAAGAAGTGAAAGAGTTTAAATATTTGGGATATATCTTGCTAGAGAATAGAGATCATAGAGCTCATACAAGAGAAAGAATAAAAAAAGCAGTAGGGGCAATGAAATAGATATGGGGAATAGGAAAAAGAATGTAAAAATAAATTGGAAAAGGAGAATGTGGTTATTTGATACACTGATATGGCCGGTATTACGTTATAGAGCAGAGATATGGGGATGGACAGAAATGAAAGATATTGAGAGCTTACAAGAAAGGTATATAACATGGACACTAGGGGTAGACTGGAGGACGCCTGGATATATATGAAGAGCAAGATTTAGATTGGGAACCGAGGTAAGGAAGGAGATGTATTGTGAAAAATAAGAGAACAGAAAGTATCTGTAACGAACATGCTTGCCGTCCCGGTAGTACTCTATTCAATTGGAGTCGTTCCATGGACGAAGAACGAGCTCAGATCCCTTGATATTGGGACAAGGAAGGTTATGCACATGAACAAAAGCATGCACCTTAAGTCTTCCGTTCCGCGACTGTACATCTCACGCCGTCAAGGTGGTCGCGGAATATTTAGTCTTCTTGAAAGCCCGGATTAAGAAAGCACAAGAGAAAAACTTTCGTGAACAGCTCCTCGATAAGAGGATGCACGGTATCTCCCACAGAAAAGTGAAGGATCAGTCAATGTCTTGTGAGTTAACGTTTGCTTTTCTTAAATCGCCCGGATTGAAGTCTGGTTCAGAGGGTTTCATTTTTGCATGCCAAGACGGTGTCATTTTCACCTTAACATACCGTCGCCACATTTTGAGCCAAGACATTCCCGATGATAGCTGCAGGGCGAGCCATGCACACCCCGAGCATTTAGCTCACATACTATCTAG
>NC_046660.1:136953001-136958791 GCF_010883055.1 Belonocnema kinseyi
AGGGATCTTTGTAGAATGTCGGATATAAAAAAAAATTGTTTTTTAGTTGATCATTCAAAGTATTGTCCATCGCTAGCCACTACACAACAAAAAAACTACATAATTTAAGTCGAAAATTCGGCTTATTTTAAGGTTTCATAAAAAGAAGCATAGGCAATCTGAAATTATGAATGATATCTGAACATTAAATTAAGGGAATTAGATTCCTGAAATTCACGTCGAGACTATTTGCAATTCAGGTTGCGATGTAAGAAGTGCTGTAATAATTTAATTATTTTTATGGGATTAATAATTCAAAATATTGGCTGACAACTGAAACTGATTTTGCTGCAGCACTTTTTAAAATCCGTGAAACGAAAACTCCGCGATTTATGGAAACATAGTGTCATAGCCGACACTGACCAACTCGACATGGAGTATTGGAGTAGGATGCGACTTGAATAAATGTCCACGAGTTGTGTAACATAGTAGCGCCAGCGTTCTGTAACGTCATGCAAGGTAGTACGAACCTGAAATCCAAGAAACGTATATTCCTTTATTTTAGGCAATGAAAGCTTTACAGGTTATTTCAATATATATATATTCCATCGTTTAATAACTTTATTGTATTTTTGTTTTAAATTTTATAGCAAATTGTACAATAAATTATGTCATGATGAATTATTTAATAATTTTCTTTGAAACCTTACTAATTACTTAGTTAATGATTATAATTATTTTAAATTGAATTTTTACTTATTAATTAATTATTAATTATTAAGTAAGGCATAATTAACAATAATTTACATTTATTTAATTTAATATCTAGACTTAAGTTCAAAAATACGATCCACAGAGGTGGCATTTACTTTGCTTCAAGTCGATTTTACTAAATAAGTTTCACTTTCGCAGTAGAAACTACATTCCCACTTCGTACATATTACTAAACGAGTATCGTGTAAGCGACCGCTTGCTCAGTAGCAACTACATTCCTGCGTCGTATATTCTACTAAACGGGAATCGTCCATCCGACCGCATCCGTAGTAGACACTACGTTTTCCTTTTCGTAATTTGCTACTACTAAACGAGAATAGCCCGTGCCACCGCATGCGCAATAGACACTACGCTTTCTCCTCGTATATTCCACTATACGAGAATCGTCCATCCGACCGCATGCGTAGTGGGCACTACGTTACTGTAAGTGGTAATATGGACTAGACAAGCGTTTAGTCAATCTAACCGCTTGCTTAGTCTGTTCATTATCTACTGCTCCGTTTAATTAATCTCACCCTTGCTAGGGTGAGAGCTACCAAGAATTTTTCTCCGTATAAAGTTAAACACATTCACGTAATGTAATGTTAAAGACCTTAAGAAAGTTGCCAAGACAAAAATCAGGTCTCTTAAAAAATAGTAGGTCTATAATTTTAGGAATGAAAATAATATTACTTAAAATGCTACTTTCAACAAGAGTTTAAATAATTTAAGTTCTTAAAATCATAGAAAAATTTTGTTTTAAAAATAAGGTTTCTGACAACTACTACTTAAAGTATAAACAAAAACTAGATGTGCATGAAATTAAAATGATTGGAAGAATTTATTAACGCACCTGTTAATGATGAAGAGGCACTTCATTATCTTTTCTCATCGAATATTTGAACTGCTAAGGGGGTTTACATTTCCTTGATTATTAGTTTTCCACTTGCTTCGACGCCCCCCTCCCGAAATTCCGAAAATCCTAAAAATTTCCTATACATGTGAAAAAATCTAAATTGTAACTACGTTTTTGTCCCCCCCCCCCCCCCCCCCCCCCCCACCACCAAATGTCCGGCTACGAGACTGCGAGCAACTAATGGTTCCACGTTTTTTTTTTCATTTCGGTTGGAGCACTTGTACATGCACACACTGTGTGGAGATTTAAGTTTGTAACATTTTCAACGTATTTTTTTCACAATAACGAAGCTGCTGTCGCTTGTTTTCTAAGAGTATGAAATTTTAAACAACCACCTCTTTTCGTTTCATTGTGCTCTGCCTATATGGTAAAAATAGTATTAAAAATGAAGTATTATAAAAATAAAAATTAAATTAAAATTAAAATTGAGTATTATAATGTTATCCTGTCTTTCAAAATGTATAAATATAACATATAACCTATACATTTTGTAACCCCTCAGACAAGAGACGATATTTCATTTGAACATACTTTTATTCTAACAGCAGTATTTTTGATTGATTGTTTTCTTTGTATCACTATGAATTAATCCATAAATGTAAATAACGGAATAGAAATATACATTCAGATAAAAGTAACGGAGACCAGTGATCGGCGAAAGACGACTGTCAAAGTATTGTTGCGAATATAGCCTGTGTTGTCTGATGACGAGTTGTAAATTAAGGGCTTTTTGTCGTATCGTTTCATATAAATAAACAATTCTTGTTGAATGAGTTGAGTTTCATTACTGATTAATAAATTCAATCAGGAGCATCAACTTCAGGTGAGAGATGAGACTTAAAGCACAAAGAAGTGTTGCTAAGATCCGGATGATGCTTCATATTCTGAAATTAGGTTCAAATGTTTCTAAAGTTATTAAAGGAGCAGTGATATCTGTAATTTTAATTTTTATTTTGAATAAAGCTTGGTTTGATTTCATCGTTTTCAGAAAAAATGCTATAAGAAAGCGTATAATAAACCTACTTTTTTTATTTAGGATAAATTGTGGGAACTGCACTCGAGTGCGATTTATTTAAGTGAATTTATGTATGTAAATTTAAAGCTGCAGTGACGAAAGCGAAATCTTACAGTGTCCAAGTAGAAGCCTCGTCGAACATTAGGTATGTTTCCTATCACGATTTTACATACCATGAAGTATTAAAAAGTAATACTTTTTAATTTCGAATAATATTTTAGTATACTTAACACAATTTCAAAATTCTTTTTCTTTGCAGGCATGAATCTATCGTAAATTTGATGGTTACAATACCTGAACCTTTTCTTCTGAAAGTTATATATTCTGAACTGGAACGCCATACTGGAGCTTATAATGGTTGTGGAGGACATACAGGAAACTTATTCGTCATAGACATTATACAACAACCAACGTCTATTCAAATTAAAGTGGATGACAGCAGAGTCGTAAATTCTGTTTACTGCAGTCAATTCATGAAACAATAGTTGCAAATCTTTCGAAAAGAAGTGTTCGAATGTGTACTGGCTCTACTTAAACCAATAACAAAAATCCGCCCACTTCGCGTTAGTTCTCGCGCTTCGCGTTCCATAATGTATTTACCTCGCGCTCCACGCTCATTCTTTGTATATTCGTTACACTTGGGTACAGATTTTTTTTACATTCTCATCATTTATGATTGAGAAAGTATTAGAATTGCCGGAAATTTGACATCACACTTTTTCAACGGATCTCCACGTTTCGAGACACCCTGAATCCGAAAATCAGGTTTTCACGATGGCGTCTGTCTGTCCGTCCGTCCGGCCGTCCGTAAACACAATAACTCTCGAAAAAATGAACGAACCAAATTCGTCTTTGGCAAACTTTTTTTGGGTCCTAAAAGAAAGGACAAGTTCCTGAACCAGTCATTTTTGATAAATATTCAAAAAGTGAGCCCATTTTAAAAATTTTTGAGATCACTTCTTTCTGAATATGAAAATTCTATGTACGGATATTTATAATGTTAAAAAGAACAAATAATTTATCCTTATGACTTTTTTTGATAAAAGGAAAATTCTCAGAGTTATAGCGTTTTCAAAATTTTGTTAATCAATCGAAAATCAAAATTTGAAGCCGAAAAACGCAGGATATGAAAAAAATTCAAGATAAGAAAAACATTTATTTTTGAAAGCCCTACAAGATTATCGTAACAAATTTTTGGATTTGCTTCAAAAAACGAAAATTCACATTTTTATTTTACAAAAAATTATGGAAAATAAAAAATTCCATTTTGTGGACAAACTATGTACGATACGAAAAAAGATGAATAAACAGAAATGGTTGTCCTAAAAAAGATCTACAACTTCGTTAAGAATCACTTCATGATAGGACGCGTACTTTTTGTTTTATTCGTGAAAAATAACGTTGAAAAAAAAATGTGTGGAAAAACGACGAAAATTACGAGAAAAAAGTACAACAAAACCTGTTTACAAATGTGTGTCGGCGAACGAGCGCGCAGCGCGAGTGTCACGATGAGAATGTGTACCTCAAAGCCTACAGAGCTTTGAGAAACTTAATCTTTGACTTTACTTAATTAAGTAGACAATTCAGAATATGAAGTCGCATATCGTAAATACTGCCATCAAAAAGAGATCATTTTGATAAAGTTATTTTCAAGCATGCCAAATTGAAAGAATAAATATCCGAGCGCGAAGCGCGAGGTGTAATTATGTTCGAGCGCGAAGCGCGAGGTAACCTATTATTGAGTGCGAAGCGTGAGATTCAACCGTCGTGCGCCCTAGGTGCGCTCAAACTAATTTGGCGATAGTGACTTCTGTTTTGTTCCTTGTAGGAACAAAACGTAGGTTCCTTGTCTCTTTTAAAAAAATGCGCATTCTTTTTAAAAAAATTAGTTATTATACATTTTACTTCAACTTCTGCCGGTTTTGCAAAAACTGAATTTGCTCATTTCCAATTTTATTTTTAAGATTAAAACGTAGCTCATACGGTATATAGATGAGCCTTACCTTTTTTAACTTCTAAATTAAATTTCTACCTCAGTGACCCACAAAACTTCGATTAATGAGCATTTGGGAGCGGGAAAGGGGGCGATTAGATTCAATTAAGAGTCATAGCTGGTTAGTATTTTATGCTGAGAAGTTCAACCAACCTTCAGCAGAGTTGGTTTAGATAGGGATTCATATGATCTCATTTTCACATTCCCGGCCCACAGTGGGGAAGAAATGATATTTCTGGTTAAAGATAACGTACAGCCCACAAATATTAAGCGATTTGAAAAAAAAATCCTACACAAAAATTACACACGGAGCGACCCAAGGACTGCCGCCTTCTGCATTTTTCCCGAAAGTGTTTTAGCATATTGTTGACACGCAGGGATGCTTTTTAGGCCATTAGCAAATGAAAGGTTGGCACCTCCAAGAGCGCCGATGATAAGGGCGATAAGATTTGATGCATTTTGCTCACCCCTAATACTTAAGTCAAGTCTGAGTGTTTCAGCACCCACCTCCGCTGTTTTGTAGAGAAACGCTCCTTTGCCCACTTCTTCGTGATTCCTGACAATTTTCAGAAGAGGGTATCTTCCATTTGCAACTCTATGTGCCGTACCCAGAATAATCCTGTGGTTAAGACATTCAAGACTCAATATTCCGCGACCACCTTGACGGCGTGAGATGTGCAGTCGCGGAACGGAAGACTTAAGATGTATGCTTTTTTTCATGTGCATAACCTTTCTTGTCCCGATATCAAGGGATCTGAGGTAGTTCTTCGTCCATGGAACTACTCCAAATGAATAGTGTACGATCGGGATGGCAAGTATGTTCGTTGCAAATACTTTATTCCCCGCCGAAAGTTCGGAAGACCAAATCTGTCGGATAAGGCGTTTGTATCTGCTTCGGAGAGTATCCTTTATAGATGTCACATCCTGAATGCGGCTCTGTGATACGCCCAGATATGTATAAGTCTCTCCAGCGCAAAGGTGTTGTATAGCGCTTCTATCAACGAGCTCAAGATCTTCAGGGATGCCATAAAGTTTTCCTGGCTTCAAATAAACTAGGCGCATTTGTCTAACCCAAATTCCACTCCAATTTCCTTAGTATATCATTCGATAATCCCTAGAGCTATATGTAGTTGC
>NC_046660.1:136958891-136960880 GCF_010883055.1 Belonocnema kinseyi
ATATTTTGACACCAAAATCATGTCGATACACCTTACCGACTGCGAGTAAAGCCACCCACGCTTTAACTTGACAGACTGTATTTCACAAAAAAAAAAAAACAATATTTTACAATCATTAATATTTTTTTATTTCGGCTTTAAATATCGTCATACTGTTCTCGAATACTAATATCATTATGCATTGTCAATATATATATTGGAAAATTACTATCTGACAAAAATTCCAAGCATCTAGCATGAGAACAAAAAAATTGTTAAGAACCTCCTCGGATACGCGTTCGTCGCGATGAGCGCTTTGTATTAAATGCAGAATACGTAATTTGTATGAACACATTGAATAGTTTCTGTTGCGCTGTTTAATGTCAATACCCTTAAGAACGAACGGTGGAGAACGAAAACCCGCGAGCGCGAGATATATCGGGCTCGCAGCGCGCTCGGCGCTCGACTAGCAAAAGTGCCTTGAGAGCACTGCAACATAACAAATTGTCGACGTCGAGAAATAGGGGTTTTGGGCCGGGGACTCAACATAAGCGCATGTCAGGCTGTAGAGTATAACTCAAGGAATAAGTACGTTTTTTAATTTTCAAGAAATAATCATTAGGTCAAACATTATTAACATTGAAAGTTGGCAAAAAACATTACATTTTCGTCATTCAAAAAATCATAACTTATGAAATACGAAATTAACGAAAAAATGACTAGAGATCTATTCATCTTAAAATGAGCCACGTATTCAAAAAAAAAATTGTCCGACACGGCAAAATAAGTTTTTCATTATTTGCTTCAAAAATTGCGATTTAAACAAAAAGTACCATTTTTCGGACAAGCGACCGACATTTTCGGATTTAGCGGCTCAAAACACATCATAATAACCCTTAACTTTCCTTGGACATATTATTGCATACGGGAAGGTACCTAGCTCCTGGACTAGTATCTGTACTGTATTTTTCAAGCAAAGAGATTTCACCTTTTTTTTATAGTTTAAACATTTTTTCCCACTTTTCTCATATCCTGACCCATCAACATTCCTCCTGTTTTGCGTCGTCAAAACAGGAGGAATGTTAATGGGTCAGGGAGCGATATTTTTTAGTCGAGAAGCGACATTAATATGAAGTTTAATTTATGAAACTAACACATTTTTCGTAGATTTAATTTTTTGCTTTTTCCTTGTCTTTATAATTAATGTTTTTATGATTTCCGCTTATCTGCATTATTCTAAACATACTTCATTTTCCTTATTTGTTGCAACAATCTCATATTAACAAAAGTTTGCAGGCCACTTATTATTAATAATAATTTGTTGCAATTATATTTGTGCAAAGCAAGTCATGCAAAACAAGTTTTCAATTTGATCAAACGCCAACACTATCGGACGGTGTGATGGCCATCGCTTCGTCTAGCGCTTCGGTGTATAAATTGCTTGGTTGAATTTTTCGGGCACAACTTCCCCCCCCCCCCCACACACAAATTTAACTACAATTCTCGCGGGACACCCTGTACATATATATATATATATCGAGACGTCCTAAAGGTAAGATGTTAACACACGCGACACGACTTGACGGTACTTATACAAAAATATAAACAATAAAAAGCTAACCGAGAAGTTATCGCTAGAAAGTCTTGGTCGCGAAATTGAGCAAGATGAAGCTAGAAGATGACCAATACTAAAAGATGCTCGCTCGCTGCAGCAACACGGAGAAAAAGACATCGCACAATGATATTGCACGACTTCTGTATTGAAATAAAGCGCAATATGATAACGTACAAGCAGGTTCCGGAGCTTTTTAGGATATTATAATGCACTAACATCGCTTGAACACTATTAAAACCCTCGTATATAAAATATAATAAAATAAGGATATAATGTAAATTCTTGCAATGTACGATATCACGATTTTACGCCATTACAATGTAATGATTACGATATATAGCACAGGAATTACGGTATATATTGCAATTCTTGCGATATCGTTTTCTCCGAGAAAT
>NC_046660.1:136960980-136965612 GCF_010883055.1 Belonocnema kinseyi
AGGTAGGATGTTAACGCACGTGACACGACTTGACGGTACTTATCCAAAAATATAAACAATAAGAAGCTAACCGAGAAGTTAGCGCTAGAAAGTCTTGCTCGCGGAATTGAGCAAGATGAAGCTATAAGATGGTAAAAACTTAAAGAAGCTCGCTCGCTCCAGCAAATCATGGAAGTTCTATTTCGGGCTGTATATACACACTCTATGCTGAAAGCCACTGAAGTGACTCGCCATAATGTTAGCAAATTTATACTAACTTTTTAACCTGCCCACTTATACTGTGAGAATTAGTTTTTCATTAAAAGTTGAAGAGGCTCCTTACCATAATAATTTGCTTGAAAATTAGAATGGATATAATAACACACAGCAAAATGATTTTTCTCTATATCTAGATTCAAATTACCATATGGATAACTTTGTGAATTTAAAAACAGTTTTCATTGAATATAGTACAATAGTCGAAATATTTAGCATTTTTAGTTGACACATTTTTCCTGTTTGCCTGAAAACCGTACATGAAAAAAATGTGGATTTTCCCAACTGGGTTAATATCTTCACAGTCCAAATATGATTCCAAGTAGTTTGTAGAAATGGATACTCATAAAATTCTAAAGTACGAAAGCTTATTAGAATAGTTGGATCATTTTCAATATACTTTAACAATTTAAATTTACATTCATCTGACAATCTGGTGTATGGTACTAATCATTTAATTTTGTTGATCTCTATTTTAAATTGTTCAATCACCACTGCACCTGCTGTTGCTGTTTGTGAAACAACATTTGTATCACTTTACAACTTGTTTTTTGATGAGCTGATATTTAGCATTAATAATAATGTTATGATAAACTTTAGAAAACCCTAATATCATACTGAGCGGCATGGAAACATAAGAATAACCAGTTGCATTGGTCACTATCTGTTCAATGTTACACTCAAGACAACCAGCATTCTCCAAGAATCGACTGTGACCTGATTGCATGGATAAATAATTTTTCATAAGATTCATCAGACCAACATGTTTGCTTCTATCAATTTCTAGACGATTAAGCTCATATCTTGCTTCTTCAAATAAATGAAAAATTGCATTATTAACTACAATTGTAATTCACAGGGTTTCAATTATCCTTGGTTTATCTTCCTTGTATATAAGGTGAGCTTTTGCTTGGCAGTAGACAATGATGCCGATTTTGAACAGCAATTCTAATCTCATCGGTGTTATTACAGCTTAATGAAGCACGTGGTTCTTGTGCAATCTGCGTGTACTTCTTAATGTGCAATTGAGTCATTAAAAATGGTTGGAGAATCAATATTTCAATATTCAAGTGCTGCATTAAGCTGTAATAACACCGATGAGATTAGAATTGCTGTTCAAAATCAACATCATTGTCTACTGCCAAGCAAAAGCTCACCTTATATACAAGGAAGATAAACCAAGGATAACAGAAGCCCTGTGAATATTAGGATTTTAGTTAATAATGCAATTTGTCATGTATTTGAAGAAGCAAGATATGAACTTAATCGTCTAGAAATTGATAGAAACAAAAATGTTGGTCTGATGAATCTTATGGAACATTATGTATCTATGCTATCAGGTCACAGCCGGTTATTGGCCCGCCAATCAGAGAGCGAGTACGTACGTGCTCATACATACATCCATCGCCATAAAGCGAGGCGCTCTCTGATTCGCGGGCCTTTTTCACGAGCGCGACTCTCATTGGGCGAACGCTTTGTCGTTTGGGCTTTTATCACGGATCTCACCATAAAAATTAACCAAATGTTCATCTTGATCAACTATCCTCAGCTGAATATTATCTAATGCGTTAGCGGTGATCGGCAAGTGAATGACGTGTAGTGGAACTTCCAGTATCTTATATCCCGGTGGCAAAACAGGACAAAATTCATAAATAGTATATACTGTCATATTGCTCATATATGCACCTGTAGTTATACTACCCTCAATTCAGAGGTTTTGCTTCAACTATAGAAACAAGTTGAACAGATTATAACTTATGTTGATTAGCTTCTAGTCTTCGTTTTACAACACCCAATTTGATAACCAATTGAATCTTCCGGTTTAAAGTTTATCTTATGATCATCGGAAAATTTATTTTACCAAGTCTTATTATTTCCATTGATACAAATATAAACAACTTTGTCTGCTGCAACGTATTGTGTGCATATTCCTTCTATGTATATAATATATTGTGTGTATATAGTGATGTATATTCCCAATCTCATAGCTTCATGTAGGTATGGTGATTGATTATGAAGCCACGTAAAATTTATTGTGACCATCATTTATATTTGGAATTGAATTAAAATTTTAAAACTTCAGAAGACACAGTGTAGAACTTTCACTTGATGAAAGTTCCATTGGAGGAAACTATTGAGTTTCTAGTATAGAAAAGACCTGAGAGAATGTCAAAGAAAACTAATCATCCGTGATGAACATAGAAGAGTAACTAGCAGTGTTACATAAATTACACAGCTTTCTATAGATTGTACATACTTCGAGAGTGTACCTGATTACATATACATTTCAAACATAAATATCCACACACAAAAGTGTCATAATTTCCATATACTTCTTGATTATATGTTATGCTACCAATACCGACATATTTAATAAGATCTAAAGGATGGTTGAAGATTCACGAAGCTATCAAAATAAATAAAGTCCATCACCTTTTTATATGCGACCCAATGAGTACTAACGACATCTTCATTATCTATATTGACAATAGGCAATTCATATTTTGGGCACCACTCATTGGTTATTCATTCCGCATAAAAAGACCTCGAAAATGTGGAATTTTTTTAATTTTCGCAAATTCAAACAAATAAAAAAAGTTAATAGTCTATTTGGTAGCTTCACTCATACAATCCAATCCAATTTTTGAGTATTAGGTATTACGTATGAACTTTTTCTTAGTGCAAATGCTTAAATTGTTTCATTCTGCCGCTTATTATCCGTGAGTTCTCGTGTTGCAGCATTAGCGTTGTTTATAGCTTTAGTTATGTCTACAGCTCCACCAGCCAGCTAGCCCTCTAGCTTCACAAGTCCAGCAAATATTGGTGCAAGAAATTGTAGGAAACAACCTACTTCAAGTACAAGAGGTAGAAATCAAAGGTTTTGAATGTTGCATCGACCACCAGTCTTCCAAACAGCAACTCGAGCGCAGCTGAGGGCAGATTTGATAACGTTATTAGTATTTGTACTAGTTACCGTCGCTTTCTTGGCTGCTACCACAATTTTTTAAACAATTGTAGTGCCTTTATTCACTTTTAATCCTATATCCAATTTAGCTATAATTCCCATGGTATTTGCATTGCCTACTCAGCAGCTTTTTCATATATTCCCGCCTCTTTAGCGAACATGCGTTTCCAAGCTTTTTCAGTAAAATCTCTGTCAGCAACGTTTCTAAGCTTAATTTTATCTCTATTCTGCGAGTAGGCAATATTGTGACATATATTTGAACAAGGTCCGCAATACTAACTTCCCTGAAGAGGCAGTTACAAGAGAGATTGTTGATAACTCTGATAAGTTTTTGCCTCTATGTACAATCCTATCTGTTTGAGTGATACGTTTACACTGATGAGCTAACCAATATAAACTGGGTATTTATAGTTTTTACATCAGTCATAATCAAGATGCTTTTTCAAACACAATCAATGTTACTCAACAATAAAGGAGCAATATTCAGTGGACCATCCAACTGTGGCAAAACTAATCAACTGACGTCTCTAATAACACATCTTAATGAAGAACGATTTGTAATCGCGTATGTCTATTTAAAATATTTAAATCCTCCCAAGTATTAAATTTTAGAATAAATTCTGCAAGCAGCAGATGGTTTTGAGTACTATAATTATAATGTAAATGGAAACGCAGTAATGGCAAGTGAGGCAGATTCAGTAATAATTTTGAATGATATCACTTGTGAGAAACATAAAAATATAAAAGCTTTATTCTCTATGTGTCGACACAAGTATTTTGATTTTTTTTTACTTGAGTCAATGATATGTACGTATTCCTAAACATCTCATACGAAATAATTTTAATTTTTTGGCGATTTAAACAAGGTAAAATTAATCTCAAGCACATTGACAATGATTATGTGAATACTGAAATACTTTTCGTGCGATTTAAAGAGTTGTGTTTAGCTTCCTGGAATTATAGTATGTGTGGATTTGTTGTAATCGATAAACATAGTAATTTTGACTAAGGTAGATATAGAATGGGAATTAACTGTTTTGAAAACCTAAATGAATTATAGATATATAGACATATATAGCTTTTGAATAGATTCTCCGAAAGCATAGACGAGTAAAGATTGTTAAACAACCCACTGAGCAGACTTGAAGGGATCATTTTAAACCAATTGTTACCGCAGTTTGAAAATAAATTATGGTTTTTAGACCGCTAAAAAAGTTCATTCCTTTAAAGAAATAATGAATGATGACCCAGCAAAAGAGAATGTGTTGATATCTATTGAATTAAAAAGATTAAGAAACCCCGAAAATCTCGTTTTAAATACCAGGTGTATACATATGAAACCGGTATTGCCATCTAGCGGCCAGTAGGCACACTTGTAGGCACTGTCGGAACTTACCATTTGTGCTAATTGG
>NC_046660.1:136965712-136975020 GCF_010883055.1 Belonocnema kinseyi
CGAGGGCGCATACTTTGAATAAAATATTTGTTATCATTCTCTTGAAATAAATGTGTTTTTTTCTTGAAAAAATACCGGTTTCATATGTACACACCTGGTAAAGACGCATTGCACTAGGTTGTCAATCCATGTAAACGCGAAGACAGGTCTCGGGTCAACCCTGAAAGGTGCTTTATTTGAACTTCGAGGCAACGAATTTCTGTTTCCGTGTCCCAAACTACTTTCAAATAGGCCCAGATAAACATACGCGGTAGGAATTGTTTCTTTTTTCGGCGGTAAATGCACAGATAGGTCCCGGATTAATGCTGATACATGCTTCTTTTGAACTCAGAGGCAATGAATTACGGTTTCCTTGTTCCAGATTGGTCCCGGGTACGCCTAGATAAACATACACATTAGGACTTGTTGCCTTTTTTATGGTAAGCTCCTGGATAGGTTCCAAATAAATCCGGATAGAAGCTTTTTTTAAATTTAGAGAACGTTTATTTCTGTTTTCATGTCCTAAATAGGACCGGGATAGACCCATATAATTATATGCGGTAGGACTTGTTTCTTTTTCTGACGGGAAACACACGCATTGGTCTCAGATAAACCCGGATAGATGCTTCGTTTGAACTTCGAGGCAACGAATCTTTGATTCCCTGTTCAAAATTAGTACTGCGTAGGCCCAGATAAACGTACACCGTAGAATTTGTTATTTTTCGACGGTAAACGGTTAGGAGGTTTCCAATAGACCCGGATCCACGCTTCATTTGAACGTAAACGAA
Organism: Belonocnema kinseyi; assembly: GCF_010883055.1. NCBI lineage: Eukaryota > Metazoa > Arthropoda > Insecta > Hymenoptera > Cynipidae > Belonocnema > Belonocnema kinseyi. Next base: position 136,966,480 of record NC_046660.1, read on the forward strand.
TTGAAATTCGGTTTTTGTGTTCCAGATTGGTTCAGAATAGACCCATATAAACATACACGGTAGGACTTTTTGCTTTTTGTGATGTTAAGCTCCCAGATAGGTCTCAGATAGAGCACGACGGAAACTTCTTTTAAACTTAGAGGACATGAATTTCTGTTCCCGCCATTCAAAACATTCCCACATAGGCACAGATTTACATACGTATTAGGACTTATTTCCTTTTTTGACAGTAAACTCACAAGTCCCGGATAAACTTGAATAGATTCTTCTTTTAAACATAGAGGAAATTAATTTCTATTTCCGTATCCCAAATAGGTCCCGAATCGACCCGCATAGATGCTTCTTCTGAACTTGGAGAAAATCATTTTCTCTTTCCGTAACCGGAATGAGTTCCGAATAGGCGACGATAGAGGATCATTCTGACCCGGAAAAATGGTCACTGTGGTCTTTACTAAAATATGTGATTGGGTAAGTCTCCTTGATAGAAACCAGATAGAGGCGTACAATTTCCGGATTTCAGGTTATTACTCGGGTCAGGTCTAGTTTCTATCGTGTGCTATCCCGGCCTAACCAAGACACATGCGAGTCGCCGAGGGATATCTATCCGGCTCTTATCACGAATTCGGTCCTAGCTGGAATTCATTTACTGTAGGGTCGGAACTCTATCAAAAGGCCTATGCGGCATGAAGTACGGGTTTTGTCCTCGAGTCTTATTATGGTCTATCTGAAACATATACAGGGAATAAAGATTACTGTGAGGGTTTTAGCCGGGTCTATTCGGGATTTACGAGTGACGCTAAAGAATATCTTTCTGGATCTATCTGGGACTAGTGGGCACACAATTTCTGTATCCGGGTATATGGTTATATCTTCTTGTGAACTTTTTGTACCGGTGTGAAACAATTGGAAGTTAATAACCAAACCATCAAAATAAAATTGCGCCCGGTTGCGAAAGACAAGGCGAGTCCCACGCTGAGTCCCGATGCTTGGTTAACTGCCAACAATAGTTATCAGCTGATCGATTCAACGTCAAGAATTATGGATGTAGGTTTGAGAACTCTGACGAGTAAATATTAGCAGATTGCTGGTGTTGCTATGTTTCCAATTTGATATTTGAGATTTTTGTCATTTATTTTTAGGACCAAAGAAATGAAAATCATTTTACACAGAAATTTCATGGACGAACTTAGTCACTTGGTCTCGACTTTATCGAAGTTCAAGTTTCTTTTTTTCTCCGCTAGAAATCCCTAGAAATGCTCCAAAAATAATGATAGTTTACGTGTGTGCAGATACTTATTTGTTGATTTGCAAAGAATGTCAAAATTGTATTGCTTATATTAAATTTTCTCGAGGTTTAGACGATTTAGTCTGAAATTCGTGTCAGTGCTCAATATGAGCGAATCAAAAAATTTGAAATGCATCAAACCAAAACTGATGAGCAAAGTGCTATAACCTGAATGGTAATATCCTATTTCATTAGTTTATAAATGAAATTTCTTTAAAATTACCAAAATATTGATATATACAAACGTTCTTTAGTGCTTTTTATTTTATCTGTCAAAGTTTAAACACGATATCTTAATCCGTGTGGACAGAGTTAACACAAAAAAATGTTTATAACCGGGGACTAGTTCCTTCTCTCTTTATTCCTAACCTTCCGTGCACACGCTTATACCCTACTGAAAATTCCCATATACTTTTCTATATAGGTTCCCATATAGGAGCTTACATAGGATCCTATATAGGAACCTATGTGTTGCAGATATTGTTGCCACCTACAGGAAATGACAAAGGATCCTGTTTGTGTTTCTGTATGCGACTATTCTCAGATGCGCAGTAGTATCCTATGGCACCGATGGCTGCGCAGAAGTTTTTTTGGTCCTCCAGGAGCACTTTGAAAAATACGTATCATTAGGTACCATGAGGTACCATTAATTAGGTACCATAAGTTGGGTACCATTAGGTACTTTATTAAAGAGTATCGTATAAAGACCTATACAACCTATATAGGTTCCTATGTCATTTCCTATAGGTGTCACCTATAGGTGAAACATGTAGGATCCTATATAGGAATTTGTAGTAGGGATGCAATCCTGCGCCTCTCTTCCCTTTCTAGTTGCTCTTCAAGATTCCAGGCTCTTTACAGTTGCCTGAAAATCATTTTCTCTCGTCCTATTTCTTCCTTCAGCATATAACCTGGACAGGTCCAACTCACTTCCAATGACCCATCTCAAAAATCTCTCATGCAGAATTTCCACCCTCTTTAGTTCTTTCCGACCTCAAATTTCCATTCCATCCCAGATAACAAACGTGCCTGGCACATTACCGGACCGATCGGCGGCAGACGGCGTGTCAGCGATAGAGCTTCGTTCGGTCGGTATAAATCAGCGGCAAACCGAAGTGTGGGCACAATGTGTCGTCCTCTGCAATTGCGCGTGTAAACCCTCTTAAAGTCCGTTACGCGCACAAAGGCCGAGGGACGATTTGCCTGCCATAGTCGAAATCATTGTCCTGGAAACTGACAGCCCTCTACTGACGGCAGATTCAACTATAATTTCCCACAATTCCCTACGCGTCCTTCCAAATCCCAAAATGGCCGCCTCGACAAAATCAACACTATCAACAGCCGGTCTAAAGTAGTTTTTGTTGCTAAACAATCGGTCCGTTCTTGTGCAAAAACAATCGAAAAAAATGTACGACACACTCTTCCGAAAGATTTGATAAAGAATTCGACGTTATTATCGGCGCTCTTGGAGGTGCCAAGCTTTCACTCTTTAATAGCCTGAAAAGCATCCCTGCGTGTCAGCAATATGCTTCAACACTTGCTGGAAAAATGCAGAAAGCGGTAGTCCTTGAGTCGCTCCGTGTTCTTAGGGTGCACGAAACTTTTGCCGGATCGTCGTATTGATTCCGTTACAGACTGTAAGCACTTATCTCACAATCGTGAGACGTGGTTGTGGCTGAAATATTACCGCGATTTCGCTGGGAGCGGGTGCAATTTTTCAGATTAGCACCCGCTCCCGCCGAAATCCTGCGGTTGTCCTTATAACAAATTTTTAATTATGTGTGTGCGTGTATGTATGTTTATATATATATATATATATGTGTGTGTGTGTGTGTTTGTGTGTGTAGACAGTACTTTGTCGCCTCTGTGTAATACACTTTACGTTGTCATCTCACCTATTCTCCGGAATAATATTTAAAACTGGCATGCATATATTTCTTAAGAGGGGCCTTCCTAATCAGTTTCCCAAAGAGGGGTAACAATTTCGCATTTTGAAATTTCATATATATTTGTAGATACACGCAGTACGATGTCACCACACCGTTATATATCGTAGTGCTCTTACCGTACCTGCATCCATGCCTCACAGACATCACCGTGATCTGTCGATTCAGTAAACTCAGTTAATCATTGATTCAAGTTCAAAAAAATAAATGTTTAAACAATTAATTATTACTTTTCCGAATATTATCTCATTTTCTTATATTTTGATTTTCAACGCTTCGTTTTTTTCAATTGAAATAAGGCAAATATTACCACAATTTAATGAACTTAATAGTTTAAACAAACTATTATTTTTCATACCTATCTACTCTTATAGTAATGCTCCTCAGTTAAGGTGTCTTCAAAATAATATCTACTTTTGTTCACTTTTCAACTAAATTGAGGCGATAATTGAAGCAAATTAACAAAAAACATGTTTTAGATCCACTTTTCACTTAAACTGAGCTAATAATTAATTTTTAGTAAAAAAGTGAGTTATATAAACAATTTATGATTGTTTATAAATATTATTTATTATATTAGAATCAGAAAGTTACGATTTTCTATGCAAATTTCAACTTTTCTATGAGTTTTTAAGTTCTGAAAAAATAATAACAAAAATCAGAGCTGATAATTTTGTAGAAATATCTTTCTTTTTTGTTAATAGATTTTATCGATGAAGAATTAAGTATTGGAAATATTCTTCAAATTGTGTAGATGGGTCATATTGAATGTAACTTTTCCTAAGAAAGACTATTCTCTTCAATTAATATATTTGAAACATTAGTAAAAGATTGAAAATACTTAATTAAAAAAAAAAAATGCTATCTTCAAAACACTTCCTCTTGGTGTTTATTATTTCATTATAACTATGAAGTCAAAGAAAAACAGAAAATTTCTGAAAAATTCAAAATAAAATATAAGTTAAAAATTCGAAAAATTTAGATAAGACTGCATGTTTTGAGCGTTACTGCAGGATAAAACGTGGTAAATTTGAAAAAATAACTTAACTTTTTAGCATCATTCTAAAAGAAGAACTTTATAAATAATAATAAATGTTTCAAACATTTATCTTTGTTAAATTTAATTTATTATAAGGCCTCTAATTAAAAAGTTGAAAAAATCTGATATTCTAGAAAAAAACGTACCTGTAAATATCATTTTTTTGCAGATTCAAACTAAATAGCGGGCAATATACATGGAAATGTGATAAAACCAAATTTTGACCATGCTAATGAACATAATAAGTACTCTTTTTGGAGTTTTTTGAAAAACGTTTGATTTTTTCCTCAGGGAACAATAACAAATTTAAAACTATTATTAATGTAAAACAAGTAAAAAGTAAGTTGTGTATTCCCTTGCTGCCTATGTATGGCATTCATTTTGTGAATAAAATGTTAAGAAAACAAAATTTTATTCTATAACAAAAATTTAATCATAAAATAATTGCTGTGCATAAAATTATAATACAGGAGTTAAATTCAAACCTAATATATGCGAAATTTTAACAGAGTGTCTACCTCACATTTGTCTTCTTAAAATTGTCAAACGTAGAAATTTAAAAATCACATATATTATTTAAAATTTGTCCTAGACTCTAGTGATGTTGATCAAAATTGCGCAGAAAATACAAAAAAATTGTAATTCATGCGCAAAGCTGATACCAAAATTTATTTATCGCAGTTCTCTTGGCAAAATTTTCTACGTTTACACCACCAAAAATGTATCGCATTTTAAATGATACGATTTCTTAGCCTAAAAGTAAATCTTCGATTTCCTATATCGTTTGTCTTTATTCATTTTTTACTGCAGTGGGAGAAAAATCTCTAAAATTCTAAAATTTTCATCTTATTTTATGTCCCTGGTTACATTTCTATTTTTTAAAAAGAATTTTTGTAGTCATTTACAAAGACATCTTTTGCAATCTACTTGTGCAATAATCTATTAAGAGTGTAAATGAATTCTACAAAATACAAATTTTCAGAATTGAAAAAAGCGTACAACTTTTAAAGGTCACCGTGTTCTACATGTTTTGCCAAATCAATCTAGTTAAAAAATGTAAAATTGACCAGAAAATATTATTCAATTTAGATGCTGTTTAAAAATAATGATAATTTTCAAAATGTTCAACCGATTTTTAATAATATTCTTTTTGGAAAATCCATATTATTTTCTATTTATTAGGCGTTACAAATTGTTTATTAATATAAACCTAATAAATTACGGTTTTTTTTCAAAATTCATAAATAAAAATTTCCATTTGGTGAACTAGAAATTGTAAAATTATAGCATTGGTTGCTAAATAGTTCAAATAAAAACCTGAAAACGTTTCAGAATCTTGCTCACTACAATTTTCGTTCTTTTTTTGATGCGCAATTACAGAAAAAAAATTGTATAAATTAATCAAAAGCATTTAAGATTTCGTCAGAAAAATGAGAGAACATATCTGAGAATTTGGGAATTTTGAATTACATTCACCTTAGATACCATAAAACGCGCCTCTGCAATTTGCAGGAAATTAGATGGCATACAGATATCTTGTGGATATCAAGTTCTCGATGATTGGTTTGAAAATGTACGTCAGGTGATTATTCGGACACCTGAGAAATTTTAATCGTTATTATTGTGGTTCTTATTTATGTTGTCGCTGGTATAGCGATCGCTTGTTTAACAAAATATGCATTTCGAATGTCTGAAGCTTGCTGGTTTTTGAGAATATTACAAATTTATCAATCAAATTTTTGGTAATTTGAGGAGTAGGACAATGCTCTTTTGAAAATAAAGTGGATTAACCAAAAACATCTGCCATGCGAAAAGTCTGCCAAGTAAAGGTATAAAATATTTTAGAATCAATGTTGTTTACGTCATTTGGAATCATATATTTAAAACAAATACATAAAGAAACATTTTTATACAGTGCTCTACATACATTTTCCAATTAATATAAAAGCACAGTATACATTATACATCTTGGCGAGGTTGTATTGGACCATCAATCTCCATACGCAGCATTTTCTTATTAAACACATGTTTCTCATTACATTCAATCCCATCAAGTTTTACGATGTCAAAGTTGAATATCTTGAATTATATCAATGCCTTATATTGAATTGATGCCTTGGAATTTTTGAATGCCTCGTATGCTCTGTATCCCTTAAATTTACTGTATTCCTTGAATTCTCTGAAATCTTGAATTCTCGGAATCCCTTCAAATCCCGAAATTTCCTTAATTATCTGAACTCCTTGAATTCTCTGAATGAATCGGATTCTCTGAATCACGTGAATTCTCTTAAATCACTGAATTGTTTGAATTCCTTGAATACTATAAGTTCTTTCAAATCTATGTATTCATTGAATTCTATAAATTTGTCGAATATTCTGGATTCCTTGAATTCTCTGAACGCCTGGAATTATTTAAATTCTCTGAATTCCTTGAATTCTCTTGATCCTTTGAATTCTCTTAACCCTTTAAATTCACGGAATGCCTTGAAGTTGCTGAATACCTCGAATTCTATTATTTCAATGTTTCTCCGAATTCCTTAAATACTTGGAATCCCTTAAATTATCTGAATTTCTTAAGCTCTCTTAATTTCTGTGATTCACTGAATTCCTTAAATTCTAGAAATTCCTTAAAATCAATGAATTCCCTGAATACTCTGGATTCTTTAAATTCCCAAAATATCTTGAACTCTAATAATTTATTGACTTCTCTGAATCCCTTGAATTCTCTGAATCCCTTGAATCCTCTGAATCCCTTGAATACAATGGAATGCCTTGAATTTGCTAAATACCTCACATTCTCTGAATTCAATGTTTTTCTGAATTCCTTGAACTCTCGGAATCACTTGAATCATCTGAATTTCTTGAATTTACTCATTCCTGGAATTCAGAGAATTCCTTGAATTCTCCGAAGTCCTTAAATTCTCTGAAGTCCTCGTATTTTCTTAATTCCTTAATATCTGTGAATTCCTGGAATTTTACGAAATGCTTGCATTTTCTGAATTCCTTGATGTCTGTGAATTCCTTGATACATGTATATTCCTTGAATTTAAGGAATGACTTGAATTTCCTAAATTCATTGAATTTAAGGATTATCTTGAATTTCCTAAATTTCTTGAACTCACGGAATTCCTCAGGCAGGATGAATGCCATTAATTCTCTTAATTCCTTGAATTATCTGAATTACTTGAATTTCTGAATTATATGAATTCCATCAAGCGTACTCAGATATAATTCTTTTTATTCTTATGAAGCTATTCAATTGAATCTTAAAACTTAGGGCGAAAAAGGACTTTTATCTAAACTAATAAAAAAACAAAAGAGTACATTTATTCAATTTTTCCTTGAAATTGGGTTTATTTACGTATTTTAACATTTTTTACTTTGCTTCTTTCAATTCATTGGAATTTTTTGAATGATAAAATTCACATAATTTCTTCCAAGACTTATTTCTACCTAAATATAGGTTATTTTAAAAGATTATAAAGAAATTGGTCATGGATTCCAGTAATTTAATGAGATTCGGAAGAATTCTAAATATTTCAGGGCAATGGAAACGATTCGCAGGCACTTTCAAGAGCTTTTGAAAAGTTTTGAGAAAGTTTGAAAGATATCAAAAGATTTAAAATGTTTGAGGAAATATTAATAGATTCCTAGAACTTTTTTATGCATTTCAAAAGCTTATAGGATTTAAAAAAATATGAATTATTTAGGGTAGTCCAAGAGATTCCATAGCATTTTCAAGAGATTTCTTATTTTCTCATTTGTGAAAATTTAATTACATTCTTGAACTTTATTTAGGAATAATTCTATATAAATTTACTTCTATATAATTTATAAATATGGAAAATAGGGCGCTGCACAGTGGGGTGAAATCGGAAAACGAGGTTCAAAATGACATTTAGAACGCAATTATGCACCGATTTTAGAATTTTTTTTTTTGAAAAATTCAGAACTAAATTTTTCAGAAAATGGTGAGAGTAGATTTTTTATTTTTTAGTTTATTTAATTTTTATTTTAATGTAAGCATCGAAAAAAATGTCGATTTTTCTAATTTCATTTTTTATCTTCTAGACAAAATTTTTCTTATACTTCTCGTCCCTTGAATTTAGTACACAGGGGTATAAGAAATATAAAAAAATTCTTTACTTGCATAGTTAATTGTTATAAACAATTGTATTAACAAATACTCGACATTAAGGGTTATTCGGCTTCAACATATATTTCTGCTCTGAAATCGCTTGCTTTCATTGTGAGGATGATACGTGAATATT